>NW_027397069.1:2808730-2871270 GCF_003265705.2 Callorhinus ursinus
GTGGAAGACAATTCTGAAGCCCAGAGGTAGAGATTTATAAAGGATTTACCTAAACAGGTTCACAAAGGGTTGACATTCAATAATGATAATAATAGTAACAATAACAATAATAATAATGTCAGAGGCCAGAAATAATGAAACCTGGATTTTTGCCACCACTCCCTATCTGCCATGAACTAATTTGACCATCTCCGGAAATCTCTCATTCCCTTTGCTCTCTACCCAACTATAATATTACAGGAGTTCTGCAGGAGAGTGTCTAAGATTTGTTTCTGCTCTCATATTTTAATATTTTATTTTTCTCCTGGATTAAACACGTTTTTATGTATTTCAAAGGCACCCTGTATATTTCTCCATTGCTTATCTTGCAATAGAACATACTGGGCTCTTTTGCTTCCAAAGATTAATGAGAGTTCATTGAGGGCAAGGGCTGAATCTTTTCCCAGATATAATGCTACCCCCAGAAGATGGTAGATTTTAAATAAATGTCTACTTTTAAACTGGATGTTATTCCAAGAATTTCAGCAACTGAATATTTTCTCTCTCATGTTGAAGGGCAAAGAGATGATCAAAAGAATTTAATCAATCCATCATGAATACAGGAAGAAATAGACTTGTTCTAAGAAGTGTTCAAGAAAAGAGTAAGTCAAAGAAGAGATACACAAGTTTTGCTATTTTTAAGGTTTTTTATACTTTTGATATATAATTCAATGGTTATATGGTTATAGCAATAAACTATGAAATAGCATTTAGAAGAAACTGCTCCATGATGCAAAATGAATTAAAAATGCTATCAAACTTAGAGATATAAATATTAAAGTTATTTGTTGTTTTTTTAACACATTTCACAGCAATTCTAAAACCATGGATTATATATTAGGTCCTACGTTCACCAGCTTAAAGAGCAAGGATGAGTGCAAACACTTGGCTAAGTCTGGCCTCTACTCGAACCTAATGCATTTTATATGTCAAATGGATTCAATGCTTTCAAGGATAGAATGCAATTTATTTTTTGGCAAATATATGAGTTCCTGGTTTGAAGAAAAGACTATTGGAAAAAGTTTTTCAAAACAATATTTTGATGAGTGAGTATAACACAATCAACCAATACAGTGATTTAAATACTGAAATGATTTTTAAATGAATTACAAAAGCATTTTAGTAAAATGCATTTAGGTGTGACATCCTTGTTTTTTATGATTTCTAGAAATGTTCAGCTAGATTTGTTCTAGCACACAGATGTTTTCTTTTTAATCTTCACTTAGATTTCACTGTGGAGGTTTGGAGGAAAACTGGTATGTGATTAGGAATTTAAATAGATGGATAGATAGATGATAGATAGATAGATAGATAGATAGATAGATAGATAGATACATACATACATACATACATACATACATACATACATAGATGTATGTATGTTGTAGTTGTTGAGAGTGGTCCCACGCTCCTTGAGAGAGGGATAAATTTAGGTCCAGACAGAAAGGTAGACCAATCTCTGTATTGAATTTTGGCCATGGTTTCATCAAAATTGCCAGGTACTAATTTTCAAAAAGGCTACTAGAATATCTGTAGGTCATGAAAGCCGAGTTTGTTCCCACAATAACAAGGAAAGTACTACCTTGACTGAGTCTTGGTATCATTTCAAAATAGGAAAGTCAGAATAGGGTTTCACACTCTGGGTTTGATGGCTTAAGTCAGGCTTTTCAATAGAGGGATGGGGCCTTTCAATAGAGTAGGTTGGGGCAAAGTGTATAAAATATTAGTTTAAGATTGGTGCATGCCATGAGGTGAGGACCTTGAAATAATCCTGAATAATAAACAATGTTTTGGAAAGTGCACCGTTTACTCAGCTAAATAACCTGTGGTCCTGAGAAAAAAGAGTGTTTTCCCAAATGAACAAAATACTGTCTTGAAAAGGGAACAGTTTGACTAATTTGTCAACAAACAATGGCATTATTGACTGGTTTACAGAGTTATCTTCTTGAGCAAGAAATTCCTGGAGCAAAGAGTAAACTATCTAGGAAGGCAGCTTTCTAAATTCTGATAGTTAAGCTACATGAAAATAGTCTCCCTTCTCAAAGTGGAGGTAAACATCATCTTTGATGGCTGGAGGAGCTCTCTCTTGCTCTTGAAGCTATCCTGTGGTGAGCCCTGGTCACTGTTGTGCATTTTTGCTATTGTGAAAGGATCAGCCTGGGGCCAACATTGGAGGAAGGGTGTAGATGGGAGGAGAATCATGAAGAGGACATGTAAGAGTCCTGACAAAACCATGCCCTAAACTGGCTGTGGCACCTGACTTTTCACACATATGAACCAATAAGTTGACTCCATTGCTTTGGACATCTTATGACCTGGGGGGGGCAGGGTGTATGGTGTTTGCTTCTGAAGGTAAGATGATAGAGAAACACCCAAAAATATTGACAATGGTTTTCCTTGAAAGATAGAATTTAAAAAATGGGGAAGAAGATGTTCATTTAAAAATAATGGTTGTGAAGAATATTTAGAGATATGGGGAAATCATATAGAATGAGGGAAATTGGGAATATGCAAAACTTCATTTCATTAACTCATCAAATGTTGGCGGTCATCAGTATGGATCAGATGATATTGTAGGTGCTGGAGATATGTCTGGAAATAAAATAGAGAAAAAAAAAATCCCTGCCCTCATAATTCCACTTCATTTTTAAAGTATATATTTATACTAAGAAAGGATGTTCAAAGCATCACTACCAGTACTTATCCAAAAGTAGTGAAATTGTCTTCTTCTTCATATTTTTATATTTTAAAAACTCACAATAAATCCTAATTATTTATATTCATTAAAAAAAATGCCCCTAAATAAGTACTAAGCCAATGCAGAGGCATTGAGAATTTGGAAAGAGATTTCTTTGGCTTTAATCCAATCTCTATAAATTTAAGAAGCATCTGAGGCCACCCAAAATATAACTGATTTAAGATACCAACTGGGAATTTCTAATTCCCATCTCAATTATCTTAACCTTGCCCAATATAGAACTCAAGGAGATAGAGATCAATGAAAGACAATTAAAGGATAAGTCCTGAAAAATTATGAAAAATCAAAAACAATAGTTTGTAAGCTTAAAATAGGCTGTCTTAAAATTTATATTGACATACTATTTTATAATTTTATTTTATTTAATTATTTTTTTTTAAGATTTCATTTATTTATTTGACAGAGAGAGAGAGAGACAGCAAGAGCAGGAACACAGGCAGGGGGAGTGGGAGAGGGAGAGGCAGGCTTCCCGCGGAGCAGGGAGCCCGATGCGGGGCTCGATTCCAGGACCCTGGGATCATGACCTGAGCCGAAGGCAGACGCTTAACGACTGAGCCACCCAGGCGCCCCGTATTTTATAATTTTAAACATGACACTTGCTTACTGCAGAAAACTTACAACACATATTAAAACGCAGTGGAAAATAAATAACAAATAATATCACAACTCGGATAATTGTAGGCCTCATTAGTTTCTAATTTTCATACCTTTAGATGTTATTTGGAATGTCTAGATATATGTAAATAAATATAAAAATAAATGTTATAGCAATTTACTTTTAAAAGTACTATTTTTCCATACATACTGCTTTTCAGTCTGCCTTTTTACCTATACTTTATTACCCATTTTTACAAGTTTTACTTTATTCTAGATATTTTGTTTTGCATAATTTCAAAAGAAGTAAAAGATCCCTAAACTTATTTTGTACCCGTTACTGAAGGTATATTTCTTTTTCAGAAATCTCTTGATGATGAAAGTTTCTTTGCTTTAAGGAAGTTTACTTAATAGCTCAAGTATTAGAAATGAAAATTAAAATGCACTTATAGCAAGGTAATTAAAGAAATGTACCAATTGTGACAGAGATTGCCTTTTCAAACATACTCACAATTTAAGAAAACGGGAAGTAACTTGTATATATATATATAATCTGGTGGAAGAAAAGGTCAGTATCTCTATCACACATCTAAAGTTTTAAATGGTTTTACTTTTTTCACTGGTTACATATCAATTTTCGACAGCACATACAATTTTATGACAAGTGACCTTATCCCTGTCAGGAAGAGATGTGTCTTTGAGCTGTACATTAACACAAAATATATTATTATTCTTATCCTTCTACAGGAACAGAATAACACATCTTCATTAAATGTCAAGTGCTTATCTTATAAGATTTAGAGTTCATGAAAATGTGGTAGAAAATTGTTTCACAATAATTGATTTAACACGATGTAAGGTCATATCTTAGGCAAATAATTCATAAGCTGTGGTATCCAATAGCTTTTTAGCATTTTGAAAAATCTGCAGACTGAAGGCTTTATTCTCCATATAGATTTATAGAAACAAAAGTACTATATATTGATTTTATATAGAAAGTCATTTTGGAAATATTTTTCTGCATGCTTATTATATGTACATATATTCTTTTATCAAAAGAAGTAATGAGAGGAAAAAGAGCATTTACATAATAAATCGCATTTTTCCTGTGCCATCTTGGTTTAGACCAACAGAATGGTTGGTTCCAAATCCAATCACTTGGCTTTCTATTCAAGGTCATGTTGAACAGCCTCTGATTTTACTCATATGCAGTCAGTGGCAGTCTTCACTGGTCCCATCAAAATTCTATCTGGACAGACATCAGATACTTTTCAGTTAGGTTTTGTTTAAATAACACAGATAAAGCTAAAGTCAAACCATTAGAAAATGTGCTTTTACAGTTTAAAAGAAATGAAATGGTCAAAGAGATCAGCATACAAGAGGTACAATATGTACAGATAACTAATATCCCTGGTAAATGTTTTGGTTAAGCAGAGCTTCTTACTCCTATCCTTCTCATCAGGCACCCCCCTTCTTCTATAATCTGCTTTCATGTTAGTGTTAAGGGAAGACTGGTATGAAACGGGTGGTAGCAAACATTCTCTTGAAGACTCTACCTCATCTTTTGATTGGGAGCCCTACCAGGTTATAATTAGATTTTAAGAATCCCTTGTGAATTTGGAATCATCCATAACTTAAAATGAACCATCTGCAAGGCTTGGATTCATTAGAAGCCCACATTATTGCCTTATTATCTTATTTACTAAAATTAAAAATTGATAAAGCATACAAGCTTATTGTTCTTTTTGAAACATATTTCATATGAATATTTCTCCTAATTGATGTATGCCTTTCTCTTCTAGCTTCTGGAGACTGCCGTATCCCTTGGCTCCTGATCACTTCACTGCAATCTCGGCTTCTATCCTTATATTGCCTTCTGTCGTTGTCTTTGGCCTTTGTTGGGGATAAAACGTGTCCCTTCTTCCCTTCTAGATTCTTTGGTTGGCATAATACCTAAATTGACATAAGCAAGATTAACAGAAGAAAAACAAATTTAATTTCCTATGTACAGGAGCCCCACAAAACCATAAGAGGCTCCCGGGCAATCAGGTAATTGACCCTCACATTCCAGCCTGAGTTAATGAGAGGTGGGTAGTTGTCTAGGGCCTCAAAGAAAAGGAAGGCAAATTCCAGGAAGATGAGAAGAGCAGATGTCTGCTAAACAATTGCTTCCCACACCATGAAGATAAGTCTTTCTGATATAAAAAGTTATCTTTGGTGTTAGCTCTATCCCGGTATGGGTCCTCTATCCAAATTCTTTTACGCAGTTTAGGGGGAGGCAAAAAGTTCTTCCCGAGTCTGTTGGGCCTTGAATGTCTTCTGCTTAAAACAGTCTACATCCCCACGAGGCACATTCTGGAGCAGCCTGCTGTGGACCTTTCACCATCTTTCCTTTCTCTCAGGAGAACCCCTGTGATTAAATTTGAGCCACACCAGGTAATCCAAAACAACCTCTCCATCTTAAGATCCTTAACTGTATCATGTTTGAAAAGTCCCTGTTGACACAGAAGGTAACAGTCACAGTTTCCAGGGGTAACAACATGGACATCTTTGGGGAGCCACGGTAACATACAATCCAGAAGATACAAAAATCAAGTAAAACAAACAGACAAAAGATCCCAGCAACTTTGCTGCTTAAAAAGATATCTAAATAGTGGTGTTTAAGTGCTTTGGGATTACATTTCTTTACCTACATTAATTGGCCTATACAAAATTATAAATTATAAATTATCAAAATCATATAAGTGCTATGAGTTGGATTTTCAGTTTATTAGGTCATCAACAGAGTATAGAACATATAATAAAACATAATTAAAGTTATTACATAATAGAAAGTATTTTTCTCAGGTAAAATATTGTCCCAAAATAAAAGATGTTTAATTTTTGTAGAGCGGAAGAAAGGGTGAATTAAGACAACTGTTATTATTTCCTTGTTTTTCATGGCCCCAAATAAATTGTTCTATCTAAAATGATTAAATCAAGATATAAAGGCATACGTATAAAATTGAAGGTATTAAAGGCAGCTCTAAAAGCGAGAAAAAAATCATAAAAGAATCAACAAAATGTGAAGGGTTGATGAGGAAACAAGGGAGTGCATTAGCTAATGGCCTCCTCCTTCACAGTGGGGAAGTGGTGTCTAAAGTTAATAAATCTTGGAGAAAAATCTACATCACATAAAGTCAAAATGGTAACTTTATTTTCTATTTAAATCTCAGATTAATTTCTAGCTTTTGCTTTGCTCCTACTTATGTTGTAGTGCTCTGGTCCTTGTAGGATTCATTTCTTAGGCTTCCCTATCAGCTGGCTTCCAGCCAGGTTCAGCCAAAGGGAAGGAGCACTGGAGAGTGAGGTTAGGACAAAGCAGAAGCCAGCTAGCGCCCTCCGACCCTTCTCTGCCTCAGGTGGCCTCTCCAGCTCTGGTTGCTAACCCAGCCTCAGACCATCTAAAGGTTCCCTACTGCAACACGCAGTGTATTCCTCAATGGGAGCCCTAAGTTCCCAAAACTTACTAACACTATTATCTCTGGTATCTGATATTATTTGGTGTCCTTCTACTAATTTTCTGTGGATCTTTCTACTTTTAAAAGCCATAGTTCTAGTTAAAAACAGACAAAAAAGTGAAACAACAGCAACAGAAGGATATTTTTGAAGTGAGGATATTTTTGAAGAGTTATTTGTCCCTGTTTTATAGAGTTATTATCAATAAATATTTATGAAGTACATAATATGTGCTGGGAAGTATTGGAGACACTTGGGATGTTTGAGTAAAAAAGATGGAATATTGTCTAGGAAACTTACATATGCATATAAATATAATCAAATGATCTTACGCAGTAATAGCAATGAAGGTATTTGGCACAGAAAATCGAGTAAACATCCATAAAACCTTTTGTTATGAAAACTGACATTGGTCAAAATATCAAGTGTTGATATTTCACCATATTTAAAAGTTGTTGTATTATATCACTTATGTATTTTACATGGCATAATGTTGTGGTATATACTTACAATTTATTTTACTTACCTACAAGCATGATTTTGGCAGTAACTCATTTAGACTCTAGGAGAATTTTCATTAAACGGGCAGGCATATTAAGTAAAGCAAACTATCAGTTCAGCTAAATAATTGGTCAAGAAGTCAATTCTGGCAAGAATTTATGTTGACTGAAATGGCTTGTTGTTCGATTAAGTTAATTTTTCAATTTAGTCAGTGCTTTTAAAGCAATTTTGTGTGTGTGTGGTAACAGCTTTAGTCGGCTGAGGGATTACACTCCCAGCCTGAAGTAACTAACATTAATAGAACTCTCTCTGATGGTATTGCTTTATATTCAGAAAACTCAGTGGTAGACCAAATAAGAAATAATAAACATAGCAACATGTTTTTGAAGCACAAAGTAGAGTCATTTTAGGAGCCTAAAAGCCCAGGTACAAATAATTATACCTAAAATTGTTTAATTACAACTCAGAGATAAATGTGAAATGTCCAACTGCAACTGGAATTGCTCGATTGCCTGCACGATTATCCAATTGCAGGATTAATTGTTGGTTGCTAATTTTTTTCTCTAAAATAAATTCAGTGTCCATATATGTATTTTAGATCTCAAGTACATACCATTAAAGATTTAAAATTTGCTTGAAGCATTGCTAGTTTCTATCATACAGATTTTTTGAAAAACATTTCTAAAGATACCATCAAAAATCATGTTTCAGGGCGCCTGGGTGGCTCAGTTGGTTAAGCGACTGCCTTCGGCTCAGGTCATGATCCTGGAGTCCCAGGATCGAGTCCCGCGTCGGGCTCCCTGCTCAGCGGGGAGTCTGCTTCTCCCTCTGACCCTCTTCCCTCTCATTCTCTCTCTCTCAAATAAATAAATAAAATCTTTAAAAAATATCATGTTTCAGACAAAATTAACAATAATGGACTTAATTTATACTGGCATAATTAATTCACCTTACCCGTGTATTATTTCCTGAGGAAGTTTACAGGTGACTTTTATTTAAAATAGTGTCTCTCAAACATCCATTTTCATCTGATGAACTGGCATTATGCAGACGCTATTAAGCAAGGTTATTCTTGAAAATGTAAATTATTAATGTCATGTGTATTGCTCCAAGTAGAAGACCATGCATAGCACTGAGTAGTTCAGCAATAACAGGAACAAATCCAAGATTGATTTACAAATATTTTACTGTTTACATGCAGTAGTCACTCAAAATAATTGATATATGTAATTGACTTAAACTAATTTTCAAAAGATAAGAGTGACTCCATAAAAGCATAAATTTCAGATCCTTATTTTGACATTGAGTGTAATTCTACTTCTCTTTGCATCTCTATCATTTTTTTCCTAAGTATTTTGGGCATAATATTCAGAATCTAAGGAATAAAAGCAGTTTGAAGAGAAACTGCAGTTAAAAAAGAGATTTGTGAGAGATGTTTCTCAGAAGAAAGAAAAATAAATAAATTTTAAAAACAAATAAGGAGAGAGGAATGAAGAAAAGGTGGTTGTGCTATGGTGATTGAAATGATTGTTTCAATGGGCACCTGGGTGGCTCAGTCAGTTGAGCATCCAACTCTTGATTTCAGCTCAGGTCATGATCTCAGGGTCTTGAGATCAAGCCCTGTGTTAGGCTTCACATTCAGTGGGGAAGGAGTCTGTTTGTCTTTCTCCCTCTGCTCCCCTCCCCAACCCCTCTCTCTCTCTCAAATAAATAAATAAATAAATAAATAAATAAATAAATAAATTTTTTTTGTTTTTAAAAGAAGAGTATTTTGAAGTGAGCATTATATGTTTTAGATTGCTTTGGCCATAATAACTTACCATGTCTATTTTAATGCATTCTCTCCTGGGAAAATATTGAAGAAAACAGCCCCAATATTACCTATTAATCTGTACTTGCAAACTTGGCAATTAAATTTTACTGATTTACTCATTCAGCCACCAAGCTGCTTTTAGTGAAAATGGAGATGCATGTTGGGCCCATTTTTAAATGGTGGGAGTCACCCACTCGATTGAAAAGAGTAAATTCCACAAGTTCTAATATAACCAGTTGCCTACTTTAAATGCAAAAACTTGGATGAGTGGCTTAACTCTTCTAGGCTTGATTCCCTAATCTATGAATTAAGGGAGTTGTCCTCATTATGGGTTGAATTGTGTCCCCCCTGCAAATTAATATCTTGATGTCCTAACTCTTACACCTCAGAGTGTGACCTTATTTGGAAATAGGGTCTTAGAGATGTGATTAATTAATATGAAGTCACACCAGAGTAGGCTGGGCCTATAAGGCAGTGCGACTGGTGTTCTTACAAAAGGAGAGATTTGGAGATAGTCACGCACACTCAGAGAGAACAGTGTGAAGATGCAGGTGGAGGTGGGGTGATGCAGCTGAAGCCAAGGAATGGGCAAGATTGCGGACAAGTCGCCAGAAGCTGGGAGAGAGACATCGAACAGATTCTCTCTCCCAGCCCTCAGAAGGAGCCAGCCCTGCCAACACCTTGACTCCTGGCTTCTAGAACTGAGAGAGAGTAAGTTTCTGTTTAAGCACCCAGTTTGCAGTACTATGTTATAGCAGCCAGCCTGAGCTGACTAATTCATGGTGCTATCATTCCAGGTGTTTGAGTTCCTGCTTCCTCATCAAGTACAGACAAGTACAGTACAGTTTAAGCAGCAAGAAGACCACCAAAGGTGGCTTTAACATACACCGTTTTTATTTATTTATTTATTTATTTATTTTTTAAAGATTTTATTTATTTATTTGAGAGAGAGAATGAGAGATAGAGAGCACGAGAGGGAAGAGGGTCAGAGGGAGAAGCAGACTCCCCGCTGAGCAGGGAGCCCGATGCAGGACTCGATCCCGGGACTCCAGGATCATGACCCGAGCCGAAGGCAGTTGCTTAACAAACTGAGCCACCCAGGCGCCCGAACATACACCGTTTTTAATTTCTCTATTTCCAAATACAAATTTCCAAAGAGGTCTTCCTACCCATTTCTCCAGCAAGAGGGGAGAAAAAACATTTAATCTGTGTAATGAAGGGTCTATCGGAATAGCAGACACCTCCATGGATTTGATTAATTGTTGCATTGATTTTTGTTACTTAATACCTATATATAATTTATTTTTGTAATAGTTGAGTTGCACAAAATGTTGAATTTGAAAAAAAAGTTAGAGAACAAGAAAATATTCTTGAAGGGATCATCTCCCAAGCCTTTTCCACTGTCCTTTCCTTTATGACCCCACCCCGTTGATGCTCTTGTTTCCGAAAAATTAGAATGATGTGTAGAGGAAAATGTCGCTTAATTCAATAACACTCAAATGGTAGAAAGAACAAAGTGTTGTTGTTTTCTTTAAGATTTTATTTATTTATTTGACACAGAGAGAGAGACAGCGAGAGAGGGAACACAAGCAGGGGGAGTGGGAGAGGGAGAAGCAGGCTTCCCACTGAGCAGGGAGCCCGACGCGGGGCTCGATCCCAAGACCCTGGGATCATGACCTGAGAGCTGAAGGCAGACGCTTAATGACTGAGCCACCCAGGCGCCCTGGAACAACTGTTTTTTAAGTCAAATTTAAAATATATGATCAGAAACATAACAAAATAGAATTCTTTCATTCCTCAATTCAAAACCAGTAGTCCATATATGTGAGATAATCATCCTTTGGAAAGATGGTATTTCTGTGACTCTAATATTCTAAGGAAGATAGCTATATTTCAGAATATATATTTATTTGATATGTTTATGTACATTACAAGATTTATTTGTTGGTCATATTTTTGTTTTATTTCTTAAAAATTTGGTTTTGTTCAGAGTTCCACAGTTCATTTGATGTAATATTTAAATTCAGGTTTCAGCAAATTAGTCTGATTCATTCCACTCTTGGATCACACATAGTTATACTCCATGCTCTTGGTAATCTACATGAGAACAGACTGGATATTTCATTATTAAGGACAATCATGGTGTCCACAGGAGGGAAAGCTCCCAGACCAAGACATACTTCCTTTCTGAGATAACAGCACAGAGTTGATTCTCATAAACCAAGCTGCTCATAGAAAATAAAAGAAGGAAAACCTGTTTTCTTCTGGGAACATTATTTCAAAGCTGCCACTTGATCATATATTGCCACAAGTTGTTGACAGTTTCAATTTGGCCATCAAGAACACATTACCTCTATCTACTGCTAGGAGAAGACTGTCAACAATATTGATTACAAATATTTCCATGCCAAGAAAAAGCTGAACACTGAGTATGAGATACCAAAAGGCCCCCAAGCACGTGGTTCCAAAGATGCACAGCTGTCTTCTCAAGTCGCTTTCCAAACTGACATGAACTGGTTCATTCAGTTCATGTTCTTTCTTTAAATATTTGTTGACCCTTGTTTTCAGAAGCAAAGGACTACAAGAGAAATGAAGACCTATCTTTACCATCAGGCAGCTCAGTCTTAGTATAATTGTTTGAAGAAGTGTTTTTGAAAACGTGTATTAAATAGGAATAAACAATGAATAAAAATTTATATGTCCAATTTTGACCAAAGCATATATACATTTCTTTATTATTGATAATATAAATATTTTAGCCCTGTGATAAGCAACTACTCCAATGAGTATAAAATGTTTATAATTTTCACCAAATATCCCAAATAAAGAATCTGCAAGATGACAAGAAACATATACCAATATAGAGATGTTCATCGCACTCTAATAGAAATAGACTAATGTTGGGCAAATGTTAAAAGTATTATTAGAAAATCCATTTGAGGGCTCCTGGGTGGCTCAGTTGGTTAAGTGACTTGCCTTCAGCTCGGGTCATGATCCCGGAGTCCTGGGATTGAGTCCCACATTGGGCTCCCTGCTCAACGAGGAGCCTGCTTCTCCCTCTGACCCTCCCCCCTCTCATGTACTCTCTCTCTCTCTCTCCCATTCTCACTCTCCCAAATAAATAAGTAAATCTTAAAAAAAAAAGAAAAGAAAAGAAAAGAAAATCCATTTGATGGCCAACAGACACATGAAAAAGTACTCAGCATCGCTCAGCATCAGGGAAATCCAAATCAAAACCTCAATGAGATACCCCCTCACACCAGTCAGAATGGCTAAAATTAACAAGTCGGGAACAACAGATGTTGGCGGGGATGCGGAGAAAAGGGAACCCTCCTACACTGTTGGTGGGAATGCAAGCTGGTGCAACCCCTCTGGAAAACAGTATGGAGGTTTCTCAAAAAGTTGAAAATAGAGCTACCATATGATTCAGCAATTGCACTACTGGATATTTACCCCAAAGATACAAATGTAGGGATCTGAAGGGGTACATGCACCCCGATGTTAAGAGCAGCAATGTCCACAATAGCCAAACTGTGGAAAGAGCCAAGATGTCCATCGTCAGATGAATGGATAAAGAAGCAGTGGTATATATATATACAATGGAATATTATGCAGCCATCAAAAGGAATGAAATCTTGCTATTAGCAACAATGTGGATGAAACTGGAGGGTATTATATTGAGCGAAATAAGTCAATCAGAGAAAGACATATATCATATGACCTCACTGATATGAGGAATTCTTAATCTCAGGAAACAAACGGAAGGTTGCTGGAGTGGTGGGGGGTGGGAAGGATGGGGTGGCTGGGTGATAGACATTGGGGAGAGCATGTGCTATGGTGAGCGGTGTGAATTGTGTAGGACTGTTGAATCACAGACCTGTAACTCTGAAACAAATAATACATTATATGTTTAAAAAAAAAAAAAGAAGATAGCAGGAGGGGAAGAATAAAGGGGGAGGGAAGTCGGAGGGGGAGACGAACCAGGAAAGACTATGGACTCTGAAAAACAAACTGAGGGTTCTAGAGGGGAGGGGGTGGGGGGATGGGTTAGCCTGGTGATGGGTATTAAAGAGGGCACATTCTGCGTGGAGCGCTGGGTGTTATACACAAACAATGAATCATGGAACACTACATCAAAACCTAATGATGTAATGTAGGGTGATTAACATAACATAATAATAAAAGAAATCCATTTGAGAGAAAATCAGACCAATTAGTTTTGTCTTTAATATTTTAAGTATTAACATGTTGTTATACTAGGAAATACAAAAGTGAAAGTGAAATGATCAGATTATAGTGTTCCAAATGAGTACATGTGATTCTCAAAATAATATTTTGTTAAAATCCCTCATACATTAACACAATGATTATATAACATGATATAGTGTAGAGAAAACATAAAAATTGTGTAATATAAAAAAAACTAGAGAGGTTGAGCTTTGGTGATTGATTTTAGGGATTTTTGTTCCCTTAGGGGTGAAGATGCTTTCTAATTTATATAATGTTGATATAAAAAGTACTATCTAAAACTCCAGTTTAATTCATAGTTATTCATTCATTTAGCACATATTTATTCAGCATGCCTTCTACCAGCACTGATTAGGTACTGAGGCTCATTGGGTAAAAAGTCAGATTTTTTTTTTTTTCTCAAGGAGCCCAAGGTCTAGCAAACAAGTTAATTTGAATACTCAGTGATATATATATATATATATATATATATATATATATATATTGAGTGATACATTTTTTGACGGATTTATACACAGGGTGCTATAGGAGGCATTGCAATGGAAACTTACCCCAGTCAATAAGACCCTGGAGAATTTTCCCTGGGAAGGTAATAAGAACAAATAATTTTAAAATATACTTAAGTATGATGTGTTTTTTGTTAGTAAATTTTTGGAATTCTTGTTTGGTTCTTCTATTTGATTAAATTTAGCTTGTGAGGTGATTTCTAGTTAAAACTCTATTCACTAAAGGTTTTCCCCCACCTTCATCTGATTATTTCACAATACTCATCATGAACCACACACATCTATCCATTCTTCCTTCTGATAAAGGTAAAGTGATAAGCAATGGGGTACAGAATGTAATATCACTCCAATGAGACATGGAAATTACCTTGATTTGCTTAATAGTATATCAAATGGTAAATAGCAATACCATATATAATAGCAATAATTTAATTGGAAAATGGCAGCAATAATAAGGAGCTGCAGGAATTCCATTTAAGGATTGCTTGAATGGCCATGAAAGAAGATAGAATTTAAATAATGTTATTATTATAAGAACTAAACAAAGAAGAATGTGACAGCATTTCTGGGGGTTGGGTAATGTAGTTAAATATACAATGTTAGTAATATGCCTTGGTTTTTGATAGAAACAGTTTCAGGGAGAGTGAAGTGCAGACAGCATTAAATAATGAACTACACATGTTTCAACTTCATTTTAAATATCAATATTATCCAGATTTCTACTTTTCCCTAGAATGATTGGGTGTTGAGAAATTTTATTTAAAAGCTTATCTGGGAACCCAGCATATGAAGCAAATAAAAACAAAGTGACATTTTTGGAAGCAGCAGGGAGGCGATGAGTCCCATGACTTTTCCAGCTCCTCTCTTTTCTCAGGAGGCACAATTTAAACACCTCTGCCTATAAAGACTGAAATAAATGGCCATTGGCAGGCTGGGATGTGTCTATGTGTGTTTGATGGGATTTGGGGTGACATTCAAAGAAGTACTAAGAAATAATATTTCTTTGATATGGGATTAAGGATGTATTGGAACAAAGAGAGATGAAAATAAGCATTCCAATTAGATAGTCACAAAAATGATTTAAAGTATCTTGAGGGTGTTGACAATGGGAGACTGAGAAGAAAGTTATAAGCTCTCAAAAGTTACTTAGCTTTGAGAGCGGTGCTTCGTGAAATCTAAATTGGGATACATTTTTTTTTGTAAAAAATACAAAAAACATAATTTTGAGAGTAGAGGGAATAGTGGGTAACTTCAGATAACCTAATATTTAGGGATAAAAAACATTCATCCAATCAGTCCCGAAATCTTAACGAATGGCAACAGTAGAACTTCACTGAAGATAACTACATATGCTGAAAAGAATAAAATAGTAGGGAAGATTTCATCAAGGTATAAAATATCTAAAAATATTAATTATTCATGTTGCAGTGGGGTAAACTAAATGAATGGAAGAAAACTGGAGGAAAGCATAACAACCAACATTTTCTAGACTACAAAATTAAAATTGCATTTCAAGAGGAAAATAATTATGTGAGTGCTTTGACTTTTTTTTATATCTGCACCAAATAGCTTTTATCTTGAATAGTTTCTAAGTATAAAATTGTTTGATAGAATACAAAATAGATGTAGGAGGAGAGTAGACACATTAAAAAATAATTTATATGATTATTTTATATATAATTCAATATAGATATGGCTTATAATTTATAGGCTATTGAATTAATGTTGTATTTTAATAACTATAACATTATTCATTTCTTCAAATTCTTACTTTAAAGATTAAATAGCTAAGCCCAGAGTTGTTATTCAGTAAGTACTGAAACCCAAGCTTTAAAACTATGCCTGCTTATATTTAAGGCAAAAAAAATCTACCTTTCCAGTAAGTAGTTATTATCAATAACAAACCAAAATAAAAGTTAAAATAATTTTAAAAAATAAAATTTCTATAAAAGCAAAGTATTAGCAATGAAGATGATAGAATAAAGAACAAGGGGGGCCCCAAATGCAGAATTTACAAAGGAAGTACCAGTGAACCAGTTCCACAGCATTTGAGCTGCTTGTTCAATCTGATAAAGGATATACAAATGGGTCACAAACATGGAAAAAGGAGAATATTTTAAAGATTTTATTTATTTATTTGACAGAGAGAGAGAGAGAGTGCATGAGGAGGGAGAGCGGCAGAGGCAGAGGGAGCAGCAGACTTCCCGCTGAGCAGGGAGCCTGATGCGGGACTCGATCCCAGGACCCTGGGATCACGACCTGAGCTAAAGGCAGACGCTTAACTGACTGAGCCACCCAGGCACCTAAAAGGAGAATATTTTAAAGGGATACAATGTTTGTACAATTCTTTGCTGTGAGTCCCAAACCCGACTGAGAGGAAAGCACTTAATATGGCTACTTGAAGAGATTAAATGTGATCAAGGTAGCTGGAAAAGGATTGAATTTCCCCCAAAGCAACAGGGAGGGTGAAAGATAGCCAAACAATAGCTTTGCTGGCAGAAGCAAGACCTACTGCTATGTTGAAAGTGGGCTGAACTCCTAGAATTCGTCAGGATAAAGGATCCATTGTGTTCCCCCCAAATCCGAACTGGCACTGAGTCGTGTTGGGTTCTGTTAATGAGGCCATCTGGAGTGGGAAGGAGCCACACAATAAGGAAGAAGCCACAGCTTGATGATGAATGCATAGGGACAAGGGAAGGTGGCAAATCGCCACTGAGAGGGAATTTGCCCAGAAACTCTAATTCAAGAGAAGCCCAGAACAATGAAAATCCAGACACCTGTGAGAGAAGGAACCAGCTTACCACCTGCTAGGTCCAGAGCCCATACAGTCCATTTACAAAACCACCAAGAAAGAACTTACAATTCCCTTATTGTTTTCTGTCTTCTAGGAGTTCTAAGGCCCCAAAAAGCCGAAGCCAAGGTTAGGGAATTAAAGAATGGGAAGGAGAGCTGAACTAGCTACATCCCTTCGCCGACACAAAGGAGGGTCTGAAATACATCTTAGTGGAGGGAGAAGGGAGTCTATGCCAAGTATGGAGCCACCGTTGCTCATAATCATCCCCTAATTTTGACGAAGTCACTGAGCATGTGTTGAGGCTGACTAATACAGACATGGTGATCACTATATGTGCTTGATATGGGATTTGCAAAATCTGACATAAACAGTCGGGCTAACTATTATGCAATAAGTATGATTAAAAATAAAATTTTAATTGCAATTAAAATTAAAAATTAAAATTGCAATTAATAGCCTGGCTCTTATGGTTCAATTTTTGTGACTTACAAACTAAATGAAAAAAAAAATTAAAAAAGAGTTGACACTGATAAAAAGCTACTTTAAAGTACCATCAATGTGAAAGATAAAATTTTCAACTCCATAAATTTTCTCATAAGACTATATTTCTAGTCAGAATTATCAGAGTTAAAGTTAACCTTATTCATTTTATCTAGTTACTGGGATCCAGGTTGCTTGATTGCTTAAATGCCATTTATTATGGGGTTCATTTTATTCTAAAAATCATACCATATCATATCAGTACCTGATTCTACCATTTAATAAATCTAATATTTTCATGTGATAGATTCAGAATTCATTTAAATATTTCACTCATTTAATTGATCATTCAGCAAATAGTAAGACCCATTCTAAGCAATGGGTTAAAAGAAGGAATAAAATAGACAAACTATCACTTCATGAGCTTTAGCGGGTAACGGGGGAAATTGTCCGGGAGAGAAACAAGAGAAGGAAAAGAAATCAGAGTAAGGAAAATTGCACCTCAAAGGAAATACCATTTCAGATCTGGTGGTCTAGGAAACCCATCTGATAAGGAACCATTTGAACAGAAACCAAAAACAGATGGGAAAGATCATGTGGTTAAATAAGGAACAACATCCCAGGAAGAGGTACAAGCAAAAGCTAGTCCCGAGGCAGGAGCATCATCCCTGGAGGGTTAGGATTTCTACATAATAAATTTTAGGGGGGGCACAAACATTCACTCTATAGTACTTATTCACATGGATTATTTTGAAGACATTTTTGGTTCAAAAATAATAATAGCAATAATAATATTATAGAGGCAATACTGTGTTTTTATAATACCAGGTAGACTTCTTAGGAATTAACATATTTAATTTGTTTATGGGATTAGTTCTGTTATTACCATAAATAGTTTAAAAAGGAGGCAGCTGAGGCACAGGACGGTTATATAACCACTCCAAGGTCACATATCTAGTAAATTGGAGTCAGTTTTCCAAATCAGGCATCCTGACACCAAAAACCAGGATTTTTTTTTTTTTTTTAAGATTTTGTTTATTTGTTTGGCAGAGAGAGACACCGCAAGAGAGGGAACACAAGCAGGGGAGTGGGAGAGGGAGAAGCAGGCTTCCCGCCGAGCAGGGAGCCCGATGCGGGGCTCGATCCCAGGACCCCGGGACCGTGACCTGAGCCGAAGGCAGACGCCTAAAGACTGAGCCACCCAGGCGCCCCCTAAAAACCAGATTCTTCACCACTATGGTATCTTAGTTATCATTAGCGATTTAGACCATTCAGAAAACCATTTCATCAAATTCAGACCATTTCATCAAAACCATTGACTTAAAATGTGTTCTTAAAATGACTACACATATCATTTTAACGGTAGCAAATAAAATGAATTATTTTTCAATTTCACAATCTAGAGTCTCATAGCAAGCCATCCCCAAAATATTCAACATCATAACTCTTAAGGGGAGTAAAAATCACGTATTTCAGTAAATATAGTAGAGCTTAGGGGAAAATAAGCTTTGGGGGGACTAATATAAAGTTAGTCTGGGCACCTCATTTGGGCCGTGCTTTGAAAATGGTTTATCAATAATAATGCAATTCATTGACAGTGGAGAGTGTTAATTTCAAAGGTTTAGAAAAATTTGAATCATACTTTGTCAATCTGTTAACAAAATGACAATATAAGCACTATATCCAAAGAGCCTCTTACATCCTGGATAATGATAATGCTTTTTATGCTAGGCATGTCAATTAGCATTGATCTTCGCTCTGAAAGCATTGTTAAGTCTTAGGAAGTTTGTGAAAGGGTGTAAGTATGGGTCCTGTGAAGTGCGATGTGTAACAATTCATTAAGCAGCTTTTATTTTAGCAAGAAAAAAAATTGCTAGAAATATAGCCAATTCAAATCTTCTTGGGAAAAGTAATCATCCAGTCACTGCTAATATTGGAAAGAATAGGAACTTAGAAATTCATAAAATCAGGTTTCGCCTGAATCTATTCACTTCATAAAACATTCTTCCAAATATAGTGTTTCTTTCAATCAACTGATATCCATCTGTAGAACTTGACTCCAAACAGTTACTATCAATCAAAGAGTCATGAAAAGCCTGATGTGATAGGGACTCCCAAGGGCAGACCACGGTGAGCAAACTGCTGTCCAAGAGGTACTCAGTCTTAGGGAGGGAGGTACGTTAGCTCCCATAGTCATTTTTTTTAATATTATTTATTTATTTATTTGACAGAGAGACAGAGAGCACAGGTAGGCAGAGGGGCAGGCAGAGGGAAAGGGAGAAGCAGGCTCTCTGCTGAGCAGGGAGCCCGATGCGGGGCTCGATCCCAGGACCCTGGGATCATGACCTGAGCCGAAGGCAGTCGCTTAACTGACTGAGCCACCCCGGCGCCCCTCCCATGGTCATTTTTTTATTTAACGCAATTGCCTTTCGAAGGAATAACAAATTCATCTGTGAATAGTATATGAACTTATTTTACTGTGGGTTTTTAAGACATTCATCTTTAAAGGTACTGAGAAAAAAAAATTAAAAGACATCCAAACCAGATAAGTTAAGATATAGGAGGAGAGAATATTTATATTGAAAGCAGAGTGGGGCGTCTGGGTGGCTCAGTCGTTAAGTGTCTGCCTTCAGCTCAGGTCATGATCCTGGGGTCCTGGGATCGAGCCCCGCATCGGGCTCCCTGCTCGGCGGGGAGTCTGCTTCTCCCTCTGCCTCTGCCTCTCCCCCTGCTCATGTTCTCTCTCTCTCTCACCTGCACTCTCTATCTCTCTCAAATAAATAAATAAAATCTTAAAAAAAAAAAAAAGAAAGAAAGCAGAGGCCACTGTGAAGGAGGCAAGAATCACATGTGACTGACATGGTCGGATATGGTGACCAGGGGCCACTGGTGCACTTTATTAAACCAGATTTTTTTTCCCATAAGAAAACTCTATCAAAGTCACCTGATATGACAAATACATATATACATAAAAACATACAAACATACACACATAACCAGGATAGCAAAAGGATCATTTTGCTGTCTGCATGGCAAGCTCATCCAGAATATAAGATCCAAGAAGAAAGCGGTCATCTCTGTTTTGTTCACTGTGATATCTCCTACTCTAGGTCATAGAATGAAAACGAGTAAGTATTCAATTCCCATTTGTTGCCTGACTATAGACATACTCTTCCCTTGTCGCTCTGTGATGAAAAGGTCACAGTGATAAAGGTTTCTTTAAAAAAGCATCCTCGGGCTGTGACAGTACTCCATATCAGGATTAAATAATTGGTAGAACAGCCTTTATAATATCTATGCCGCTTTAATGTTACACACTATATCCTAGATGAGATGAATAATATCTTCTGTCTCATTGATGTTTAGATAAGAGAAACACATTAGTTTCTAATAGTCTGTAATAGGAACAAAAATACTCTGTCAGGTGTTTACTTTTACTTAAAGGAACATATCCTTTCAAAACCATTGAGACTTATGTTCCATGAGGAAGTTTTAAGTTATCAAACAAGTTTATTGGATCCATTAATTCAACAGCCGTCAGAATGATTGTTAAACCAAAGCAGAGAAACCAAGTAACTTTCTCAAATATACAAGTGGTAGAGGCAAATTCTGAACCTCACAGTCTGACCCTAAAGAATACTCCCTATAAGCCCATTCCTCTTTGCCCACTAGTAGGAAGATCCTGTCTCTCTTCTTCACTATGACATCCCTGGTTTCTACAGACAGAAATTCTCAGCTTCTGCCAATAGAGTCTAGATAAGTAGGAAAAGAAGGAGAAAGATGGTGCTAATTCTGAGACTGTAATCCATAAACCCACCTAACAAGGTCAAAGGCAACATATTGTTAAGCGTTGAATTTTGCCACCCTTCCCCCCCCCCCCCCCCCCCCCCCCCACCCCGGGCAAAAAGATATGTTGAAGTCCAAACCCCAGTCCCTCAGAATGTAACATTATTAAGAATCAGGGTCTTTATAGAGGTAATGAAGTTAAAGTGAGGTCATTAGGGTGGGCCCTAACCCAATATGACTAGTATTGTTATTGAAGGAGAAATTTGGATACAAAGACAAACGTGCACAGAGGGAAGTTGTGAAAACACAGGGGAAAATGACATCGACAGGGGCGCCTGGGTGGCTAAGTTGGTTAAGTGTCTGCCTTCGGCTCAGGTCATGATCCCAGGGTCCTGGGATCGAGCCCCACATCGGGCTCCCTGCTCCGCGTTAAGCCTGCTTCTCCCTCTCCCACTCCCCCTGCTTGTGTTCCCTCTCTCGCTGTGTCTGTCTCTGTCAAATAAATAAACAAAATCTTACAAAAAAAATAAAAAAGACATTGTCAAGCCAAGGAACGGCTGAGGCTATCAGAAGCTAGGGAGAAGAACGGAGCAAATGTTTCCTCACAAGCCTCAGAAGAAGCCAACCCTCTAACATTATTGATTTTGGAATTCTAAGGTCTAGAACTGTGAGACGCTACATTTCTGTTATTTAAGTACCCCAGTGTGTGGTACTTTGTTACAGTCGCTCTAAGAAGCTAGTACACATATCATCTGGAACAAACTGATCATCTTCTTCTCCCCATCTGGAAATGCTGAATGATCATTATTTTACTCAGGCCAGTGAGGGTCGTGGAACCTCAACCATTAAGTGCTGAACTGAGCTACCTCTTTAAAGAGAAGTCGAAAGAAAAAAATTTTTTTTATCTGTTGGCGTTTTTATGCTTCCTTGTTTGCTTCCATTATTACCAGTCCCTTTATACTAGAACTTTCAAAAGAACTCACCTTGTGTTTACCCAACCAAAGCAAGTTGTTGGACAGTTGATTCAAATGGCCACTTTGGAAGTAAGGAACGAGAAGTTGCTTGAATAGATTGTTCTTCTAAATGAGTACTGGAAAAAAAAATAAAAACAAAAACCGATAATGTGGTCCTGTGAAGACTCATTTGATAAGATTCTTAATAAAAACAAAGTCCAAAATCACATTATGAAGACTTCCTTAAAATAAATTGTATGTTTCATTTTAAAATACATGTAATAATGCCAAACATGAATTAAAGGACATCCAGCAAAGTGGCTATTTGAATGATGATATTTTCCGACTGGTACATGGAAAACTTTGCCACATAAATCCTATTACCTAGGGGCGCCTGGGTGGCTCAGTTGGTTAAGCAACTGCCTTCGGCTCAGGTCATCATTCTGGAGTCCCAGGATCAAGTCCCACATCGGGCTCCCTGCTCGGCGGGGGGTCTGCTTCTCCCTCTGATCCTCTTCCCTCTCGTGCTCTCTATCTCCCATTCTCTCTCTCTCAAATAAATAAATAAAATCTTTAAAAATAAATAAATAAATCCTATTACCTAGCTGCAGCTTCCTGGAAAGTTGTAGCTTGAGAATGCTTTGATAAAAACAAGCTGCCAACATGGACAGCAACGTGCCATACAACAAAAAAAGCACATTTCAAAAGCAGATGATAATTATTCTTTTGCTCGCATGCCCAGCAATGGTACTGCTGAAGTGCTAGGACTTTTTAAGCGGGAACCAAACTAATCTTTATTAATCCTTGTAATTGTGATTGCATAATGTCTGGATTTGAATGCCTGATGTGCGATACTCTCTTTTCTCTTCCTCTGGCAATCAGAAGTGTGAAAATAAACCTTACACTTTAAAAGAAATGCTGAGTTTGAAAAAAAAAAAAAGATATAATCATCTGAACTGAAAAGAAAAAAAATGCTTTGCAGGAGAAAAAATATACACTATGTCAGAGTTACAGACACGCTCTTTTATGTTAATATATTCACTGCTATATGTCAGGGCTGTGAAAATAGGCGGCAAAACAAGAAGGCAGGTGGCCAACTGCATACAGAGAAATTTAAAAAATTTGTTCATTTGCATTTTTTGAGAATCTCTCTCTAGAGCTTAATTAATACCTTTAAAATTACTTCCTCGAATGATCTGTGTATAGTCCCAATTGAAATTGCCACTGGGTGCTAATTAGTGAGGAAGGTCAAGTTCCATAATAAATAAATAAATGCAAACACAAACACGCACACTCGTGGAGCCAACCTCCCAACAAAGACTAGTTTTTGCCATTCTAGATGTTCTCACCCGCTCATGTGGTGAGTCCGGCTCGTGTCTGAGTAGGTTCTCTGCCCGTAGGAACCACACACACACACACACACACACACACACACACACACACACACCAATATTTAGTCCATTTTATGGTGTTGAATTAGACCAAACATCACAGCATCTGGTTACATTCTCTATAATTTGATTCTAATGTGACCACTGAATTTTAGACCTCACAGACTGACATCTCTGCACACACCCAGGGGTCATCCGGGTTGCCCAGCCTCGTTTGGACCAGGCTCCCAAACATAGCTTGTTAAAGGGCTCCACGCACATCCCTAAGGTCACTTTTGAGGATTCTAGATCTATTTTTAGATCTATTTTTTTTCTGATCTTATTACTTTCTAATTTATATGTTAGTCTTGATGTAAAAAATAATCACCAGTTTGTATCTTTTTTAAGGTAAGAATTATATTTTTCTACAATAAAGAGTAACTTACTGTGTCATAATTATTTGTCTAAATTCCCTAACTCAACATTAACATTAAAAAAAAATAGAGGTGTCAGTAGCTCAAAGTCCTAGAAAGGTCAGGGCACAGTTCTGAGGAGAGGGCTCAACAGAGACGCTGTCCCAACAGAGGGTAAAACTGTAGTGAGTGGTGGGTGTTAGCTTGGAGGGATGTTGGCAGATTCGGCACTCACCTGAAACTTTCGGCTTGGTGTCATGGCTGTGCCTTCACTGGGCATCTGTGGGCAGTGGGCAGTCAGCAGCAAGACTGGGGTAACAGGCCCCAAGTGTGATAACACACACCTCCAACCTAATGTGGGCTCTTTAATTAGAGATGTTAGAGGTGAAGCAAAAGAGAGCACATTTATTTACAATGGGCCAGGTGTGACTGAGAATCTGGCTGAGGTGGAGCTGTACCTTATGGGTATACCTGTGGGGATGGTCCATGATACAGCGGATGCTCTGTATTGTTTTTATAAAACCAAACATTTCTAAATGTAGAAACACAGATGTGGGCCACTGACCTGAGGACTTCTATGATCCATGTTTTCCTTCTACCCTCCATTCCATGTCTTCCCTTCTCTTCACAGACAATTTTTCCACACTGTAAATAATTGAGGATCTCCCTTTTCTCCTCCCCAGCTTATCTTCACCGCATTCTTACTGTGATTTCCTTGTTATCAAACCAGCTAGATTGCTATCAACCCCGTTAACATCACCAATGTCATTGCTTGCAGGCTTGTACTTTACCTTGCCATGACATTGTAATGCGTTTCTTCTTACTCGATGAGTCTCTCACTAGGCGATCTGCTCTATCCCAGACTGCACACTGTCTGACAACTCCCTGCTTTACCGCTCTAGGTCATAAGGAACCTCCTCCATATCCGTATGTGCCGCCATTTCCCCAGGACTCACATAGGTATCACAGAGGTGCCTTAAGTTCCGCAAATTAAAAAAATCAAGCTCACAACCTTGCCCAAGCTGGCTCTCATCCTGTGCATCATTTCTCAAGGGGTGTCATTTTAATCTTCCCAGCTCTATGAGCTGTAAATAATTCTAAGCACTTTGTTCCCCTCACCACCTATAATTTACCTATTACCAGTTTGACTTTATCTCCCAAAAATTGTTTATGTTTATATACCACTCTACATTCCCACTGCCACCACCCAGTTAGCAAAAATAATGAACTCATTGGAGTTCATTCCTTTTAAAATACTATCATTCCTCTATTTAGACCTTCTCCATATTTTCTCTGGGTCCTGGGTGAAAGACAAAGTTCTGATTAGAAACCTACCAGGTGCTGCTTGACCTGCTTTTGCCCCTCCCCAACTCCATAGAACACTGACCCACTGTTCCCATCTTTCCCCCTGCTCTCTGCTGACACTTAAGGACCATCCACACGGTCCTTTCCATCCCTGACATTAATGGGAGTTTCTGGAATGTCATTCTCCTGCCAGCAAGATTATCAGATTAACCTTTGAATTCTATACAGCTCTATAAAACATAGGAGGCCAAGAACCCATGAGGAGTTTTTCTTCACCTTGCCTGGCACACAGGATATAATAAATATTTGTTGGATAAATATACCTTCTTTTAACAACAGTATCATTCAAATTATATGATGCTACTATAAAATAGGTAATTCATACCATTATAGAAAATATAGGCAATTGGAATAGATTGAAAGGGAAAACAAAAACAAAACAAGACAAAAGAAAAAATAAACTACCCATTGATCTTTATCCAGAAACAACCATATCTTGTTTATATTTCCCCCACTGTTTTGCTATTGACAGTTATATATCATATGATTTATATGTTTTTCTGACTATAACTTATTTAAGATTTTATTTACAATGTTCTCATATCACTACCAACTTTAATCTTTGTTACTTTAATGACTATGTACTAATTCTTTGGGTTTATTATCTTGGAATTTAACGAACACTCATAATTCGCTGTTTAGATTGTTTCTAACTTTTGGCAATATAAACATCTGACAAAATGATCTGACAAACATCTCTGCACATAAAGCTCCTCTTCTTATCATATTTTCTTAGAACAGTTACCTGGTAGAACAATTAGTGAATAGAAGGGTACATGGCCCTTTAAACCTGGGGTATAATTGTTGCCAAGTTGTTTCTGCAATGGTTTACCCGTGACTAGGGAAGACACTTTCATTTACTTGCTACCACTTGTTTTTGCTAAAATGTTAGACCTCCAAATACTAAATTGTTGATTGATTTGTGTTTCTTTAAATTTATTAATGAATGTTTTCCTAAAATAGCATTAATTCTTATCTACATGATTTCATTTCTATTTTTGTACTTATTGATAGATATGTGTGTATATATTTTCATATATGTCTGTATATTTAGATAATATATATATTTTCTATTATTCCATAGATGTTACTATGTAGGTATAGCTACATAAAATATTTATTTATATTCAAATTTACTTATATGTAATATATTAATATATTGTATACTATTTTTACATCTCATATGTGTGTCTGGAGATAGATGTAGATATAACTAAAGACACATTCTATGTGCAGACAGTGCGCTGGCCTCTGAAAATCCAGCCATGGATGAAAAACCTTCTAGACAGTAATGAAAGTAGGCAGGAGTAAATACTGAGGCTACCTGTAACATCGCTGATTTTTCAAAACATTCACATTTAAGGCATATAAATTGAAATATTACAATAATATCCAGGAGTGATTTTTCAGATCCTTTCCTTTCTTACTTAGTGTTTTTCATAACTGTACTGGCAGTGATGTCATCTCTCCGAGGGGTTGGAGTGAAAGACCGTGCATGGAGTGCTTTCTCTTCAGATGCACCCCAGTCTGTAATACCTTGGCACAGTTGGAATAAACTGAGGGGATGCTGCCCCATCTGCAGACCTCAATTTGGGTATTTTGAGTCCATCTTAACATTTCTGGAATGCACTTTACCTGCAGTTCTTTATTAGCTTTATGAAATGTCTGTCTAGAGTATTCTAGTCGGCAGGGAAAACTGATTTGCCAGTCATGCTTTCCTTAATCTAGAAGACCCATCAGGATTGAAATGCAGGGTAAGATTTCCCCTTTATTCTAAGGTTCTTCCCACGAATGAAATCAAGTAACTTGAGAGCTTGTTTGGAGGTTCTAGCAGGGGAGCGCAGCCACTCGTATACCCTTGACCAGAGAACGGTCCTCCTCTATCGGGGAAGGTCGTCGTCTTCGACGGAGCGTGCAGCTTCGGGAGGGATGCACATGGAGCAGTGAGGGAATAAGGGGACATCCACCTAGCCAGCCAGATTGGCCGAATCAACCCTGGCGATCAATGGGGTGACAGATGTCGCAGCCAGATCGCCCTCACATTCTGAAATCAAGTAACTTTAGAGTAACCATCACACGTGGCTTTTCTATTTTGTTAAACATTTAACAGATATTATTTTAGTGTAGAATTTTGTTTTTCTTTTGTACTTACTGCCTTACAAATATAGGTACTTTATTTTAGATTTTAATGAGACTGAGGATGTTAAAATGATTGGACTTTTTTGCCATTCTGCTGTCAATTAATCTTGCATTGATCTAAGAACAGGCATAAACCATTTACTTTGTATTTTTTCACAGTGATTGATCTATTACCCTATAACTTTGAACTTTGAATTGCATGAGCCTGCGGAGTACACTGGGTCTCAAAATTATGTCCTATGGACACGTCATTGATCCAACTGAAATGAAAAACTGCATTGCAGCCAATGTCTGATCACTCCCAAACACATTAGGACTTTCAGCATGTTTTTCATGAGTAAATAAAAAGCTACAAAGAATATCAAAGAGCTTTTTGATAAGTGCATCGCACATCTAATAAGTCAGTTGTTTGCTCTTTGTATGAGATGAGAAAATGCTAATGTTTCTGGAAATCATACCTTTTTAAGTAGAGTGATAAGCAGTAGTCACCAAAATCACTAGAAAGAGAAGACTGAAGGCAAATAATTCAAGTAGTCTTTCTATTTCTTAGCTTCTTACTCATATCAACACCCTGGCATGTATTAACTTGCTAGTGGGACTTTAAAGTCTCACAAGAATTTTATACACATTTTTAATATATAGTGTTTTTTTTTTTATTAGTTAATTCCCCACTTCACCCTGACCCAGTTTGGGGTCTGTAGGAGCCACATATTAAAGTATCCCAAAGCTTGCATCCATATAAAATTTTTCCACATCCAAACTATAACAAATGACTTCCTATATTATAGGTAGTACTGTTTATTTAGATATTTGACTCTTCTTCTCTTTGTGCAAATTAAGATAGATATATGCTATTTAAATGCAAAATCCTTCATGAAAAACTGCAATGATTCAAGTTCTTGCTAAGTCAAACTTTTTCCTAATTATCCTAGTTCAATTACAATTCTTGAGTAAAATGATGGGTTTTATGTATTTGTTGTTGTATGTGCAATTCGATTAGGGGGAGCTCTAGAGTCAGATAGAAGGCTTTGAATTCGACTTTGAGGCTTTCTGGGGGTGAAGGATATGGTCTCTAATTAAGTAACAATCTCTGACCACTGTGTCTGCTCATTCAAATGGGGCTAATAATGATGATGCCTGGTTTTTGTGAATTTCTGTGCACAAATCTGTGCCTATGTTAAGCTGTCAATTACTATTATTAGCTTTATTATCATCATTACCTTCATCATCACCACCACCACTGCTATCAGTATTTTTATGATAATCTATTAAGAAAGACACAATTATACTGATATTAATGTACCAAGCAAAAAAAAAAACCCTTAATTTTGAAAAACAGCGAAGTCAACTTGATCCTTTATTTCCTAAAGAAATTAATGAAAGAATAGGAAAAGAATCTGTTGGCTTTATGTTCTAATTCTTTTCAAAATAAATTTTATTTTCACATGAAAATTTCATTCAAAACATGTCTTTCCTTGTTTTTTTTAATTTTAATAATTTTAATAATTTTTATTTTCTTCTTGGCTTTTCTTCAAACATGTATGAAAAATTGCCATATATCTTTTATTTTATAAGTAAATAACTCATTTTTTGGAGTTTGCTGTATTAATCATACTAACTATCTTGAACAAAGATTATCAACATTTTCTGTAAGTTGTGGTTGATGCCACATTATCTCTAGGATTAAAATCAGGGAAGAATATGGAATAAAATAGTATTTCATTTGCCTTGCCTTGCCTTGTCAAGACTATTAGCCCTTCTTTTTAATGTCCCTGAAACAGAATATTAGATGCAGGCACAAAGAATAAGGTCTTTCCTTAAGGATTTGGGAGGTAGTTTTGATTCAGGAGAAAGAACATTGAACTTGGTTCCAGAAGACATATTTAATCCTCAAATCTGCCTCTTACACAATGTAGGATTTTTAGTCAATCGCTGAATTTTCTTGGAGCTCCTTCTCCTCGACTGAAATTGAGATGATAAAACTAACCATTTGTTTTTGTTACAAGAATGAATTGAGATAAAATATTTTGCTGGCTGCTCTCTCATCTACAAATCCAATATAATATTGCTAATTAATATAAATGCTGTAATAATTTAAACTTATGAAAAATGTCTCCCGGTCAATTTAATGAATATATTTTCTAGCTTCAGAAACAATAACTTTTCCTCTGCTTCAGAAACAATAACTGATTCAGAATGACTCTGTCCAAGGCCACTGCTTCTTAAATCTAAACTGATATAGTGTGTGTGTGTGTGTGTGTGTGTGTGTGTGAAGGGAGAGACGTAGAGTTTTCAAGAATTTCTGGTTCTTCATGGCTTCCATTCTCCAAATCGTATCTGTCTTTGCTATGAATTTTATTTAAAAATCAAATCAAACCCTACAGTTCTTTCTTCCTTTCTTCGACATGGGGCGGGCACTGTCGTTGGGATGCGAGTTCTCTGTTGTTCTCAGAATTCTCTGTCAATGCGAGCTTCTTTCATCTTCTCTCCCATCTGTAGTGTCTCACCTTCCACCTTTTCAGGCACTATGTAATTATCATGTCCGCAGACTACTTTTCTTTTCTCCATCAGCTTTGACAAGAAGATGGACCCTCTCGCTACAGAGTACACGTCGTTGTTCATGAAGCACTTGCACAACAGGAACTTAAATATTAATTGTGAAAAAAACGGCATGGGGTAAGGATCTTTGATGAACTAAAATTACTGTTGTGCCATAATGTGAAGGGCCTTTAATTTTGCCATCTGGGTCTAATTGACAGAGAATGACTAAGAATTGTAGCTCGGAGAATTGGTGAACTTTGCGTATGGACAATTAACTAGAAAAAAGAACAAGCTAGTTTGGAAAATTGTGAGTATCTCTGAAAACGAGGTGTCTGAATACCTTCAGATTATGCAGCCATTTTTCCATCAATGGGACACATTTCTTGCACTGAAACAGTAGCTGAGACTGCAATTAAGATTAGTGTCGGTGCATTTGGACCTAAACAGAGATTTCAGCAGCCTCCAGGAACCTTGTCCCTTGTCACAAGATCTCCCAGTGTTTTGCCAGGGCTCTTGTTCTCTAACATTTCCTATTGCAACAGAGGTACCATTTTGCCAGACTTCTGACAAGGCACGTAAATGTCTCACCTATGTGATTTAGCAGATATTCATCCCTGACAGAAAATGAGGAAAATGGACCATAAGCATATACATTTTTAAGTTAAAATTAATTGATTCTGGGTTTATTCACAAGATCGGATTTTATTTTTAAAAGATCACAAAGGAGAACTGAATTGAATTAAGTCACTTCATGCTTTGAAAACAACTCGTTCGCTCTAACAACTAGGAAGAAGAGGGTTATGGACCTGGTTTTATCAAATAATAATCTGCTTACCAAATTCATTACTGTATCTGATCTTATTTCTTTCAAAAATCAGCTTGGACAGACACACAGCCTAAGTCTCTTGCATTTGACATTATTTCTTATGGTTATCATGAAAGAATCATTTTTAGTGTGGATTTGTTTCATGGCAAAATCGATGAAAAAAACTTTTTTTCCTCATAAACATTAGCTATGTAGAAGTGACTTAAAAAAATAAACTATTGTGATTTTGACATTACATTAAAAAAGTAGTATTTCAAGTTTATATTTCTTTTTTGAACCTCAGGACTTTAAACATGAAAGTGATGTGTGGGAAAAATATTATACTCGATAGATTTTGTTTTACATTTCAAATTAGATGCGTTGAACATTCTAATTTTAGGTCTGACAGGTACTTTGGAAAATACCTACCTCCATGCTGTCTTTGTAAATATAAGGAACTGAGACCCAAAGGGTAGGCGACATCACTAGGTTCTATCACAGCTCCCTCCAGTCTACTCTGCGAACTTGGTCTAACGCTTACCAGTGCAAGGCCATCAGGATGGTTAAAAGTACAATCCGATAATTTCAAGATCAAGATCAAGGACATTTTATGGGCAAAAATACTTACAGAACAACTCTATGAAAAGTTCAGTGTGGAGCCTCCATTTAAGGTTTAAAGGATACCAGAGAAAATCGGCAGATCTTGAACATTGCAAATTTTAATGGGGGGAGGGAAAAAAAGACAACACATTTCTAGGAGGAAATGTATCAGTGTTTCCTAGTTAAGATATATTTGGAAAGGAGAAACATAGCAGATAAGACAACTGTTTCCAGTAATTTCTTGGGAAGCCTCATGATATATGAATGAACAAAATTGGGTTTGGCAAGTATCCTGATAGATATATAAAGCATTTTCTCCTTATCCACCTCTTTTGGCATCTTAAGGCATCACTTATATATATTAGTAAAGTATATGTTTCTGTGATCAATTTTATCAACTCTGTGTTTTCATTTCACTCTTGAGGAGATGGTGTTGGCATTGATTTCCAGAAGGAAATAAGCTTGTAGGGGAACTATGTGACATGCTGTTGCCTCTGTTTCTATCATGATAATGGTTTACATGGATCCAAAGTTGTCATTTCAAAACGAATGCAAGGTTTTCAAAATATATACAAGTTGCCTAAGAATTATGCCAAAATTTATTTCCTTGTCATCATTTCAGGATATGCGAATCAAATACTCTCATAGTCATTCCCCTTCAGACTGCTGAAATCCCAAAGGTTGCTGACGTTTCCTCCCCATTGAACCAGTCATTCTGATCGAAATGAGCATGCCAGCATCACTTCATCTTAACCAGAAGAAGTTACTTAGAATAATGTGTATTTTGGGGAAAAAGAGATGCCGTCCTGTCCCTGGAATATGCCTCCAACCTCTTGAAAAGCCACTGGAATGAAGGTAATGCATGGCGTGTACAAACTAATACATGCTTTTCCAGTCTTATTTTTGCTGTGTTAAAAAAAAAATCAGTATATTTCTCCTGAGCCAAACACTGCTCCCCGTGTGACTTCTGTACACTACTATTAACCAGTAATGAGATATTCCATACACTGATATCAGCCTTCTATTTCTCTTCATGCCTGCCAAAACATCCTCTTTTAATAATACCCTAAAACAGATCTTTCCTGTCCTTTCTCTTATATAAATGTATTCTTGTTCCTGTGTTTTATTAACATCACCAGTGCTGTCTCCTAGGTAAAAGATTAATTACTTGGCTGTGATTCACAGAAATGGAGCACTAACTAAATTACTGAGGGACTATATCAGAAAAAAATCAGTCATTGTTACATCACTGGAAAAATTCTTTACAAGAGGAAATAAAGAAACACTCTTCAATATAGTAACATGCCTACATGTGAGGGAAAAGCACCTCAAGCTTTCTTTAGAAGTAGATGGCAAATCAGAGAACATTAATAGGCAATGAGCAATGCCTACTGAATGCTGATAAATGGGTCTGACTTATCACGATGCCACCACTTTAGTGAATATCTCTTTGTTGCCCATTAATTAAATTTGGGTTAGCTATATTTCTGTGAACCTCCAATAACTGGTGGGCACTAGGGGAGAATCAAAACCTTGCTTCTAATTAAAGTAGTAATTGTGATTTGTAGTCTTTGAAGTCTCAAACCCCCAAATGCTATCCCTGAGACCCTGTTTTGTTTTCTAGCTTCTTTCGAAAAAAATCTATAACTCTCCAATACCATTATACAGTGAAGATTTATTAAAACATAATGGGCCATTAATAATGATAACTTTGAACCAAAGATTATGAGTAATCCAATTTGGTGCACCCAAGAGCCAAATTACAAACAGAATAATGATAATAATTGAGACAGGAATGAAACTGGAGAATGTTGACATAAACAAGAATCATGTCTCTGTGGCTTGATGAACCTCTCTCTCTTACACTCTCTTTTCCTTTTTACTCTCTTCCTCTTTCCAACTCAACCTAGGCTCCAGCCCCTAGATTATTGATTACGGCCCCTGAGAAGCTTGCTGTCGGCTTTTCTCAAAATATCTCATTTTGCAAATATACTACTATTGTCTTCTATTATTTATTTTTAAAAATGATGATGATGATGATTTTTAGCTATTGGATTCACTGAGTTTGGAGGTCACCAGAAATACTCATCAGGAAAAATGTAAGATTGTGGCATCCCAAGAGTGATGAGTATGGGGAGAACGTCTGTATCCACTCATTGTTTTCCAAAGCCTAGAACTATTGTTCTCAAACGTTTCAAGAAATCAAGTGATTTATTCCAGTAATACCTTCAATCACACATAAAGCAATAGAGAGAATTCACTGACATATAAGCAAATGTCAGAACCTAGATGGACACCAGTGATGGACACCGATACTATCATCATTGATAACAATTAACGGTTGTAGGAAACATATTGAATTCATCCTTTTGTTCTGACCCTTCTAGGTCTGAATCATATTTTTAAATAAATTTTTTATTTTAAAATAGTAAGTAGAAGAAATGTGCTGGATCTGATTTTTACTCCAAGGTGAATAGAAAATTTCATATGTAAAATATATACTATAATTTAAAGCAAAGTCACAGAATAACAAATGTAGATGCTAAATATGACAGAATGCTTATGAAGACACAAGATATGCTAAAAAGAAGTACAACACTTAGGCATATTGTCATTTGACTTTGGGCTTTGTCACAGTGAACCTGCTGATGTTACTTAACCTAAAACTGAATTTTTTAGGTTAAGTAAAATTAATTATCCCTTAGATTTATTGAGAGACTATATAAAAGACTATTTATGGAAAACTAGAAGCACAATATCTGGCATATATAGGTACTCAATGTGTAGCTCTATAGGATTTGATCATCATGATTTTTTAAATGGGAAAAATGTTAACAAAATTCATGAAAAACAACATAAAAAATAATGCAATATATATCTGCATTTTCATGATACTAATACTTTTCCAATATAGCCCATTAGAAAATTTCCATGGAAAATGCAACAATATGGATAACATAAATAAATAAATAATGCCCAAGCTTCATCTTAATTTTATATTTAATTTTCCAGTACCTAGCAATAATTTGGCCTATGTTATATATTTCAGGGAAGCATAAGTATAAATTAATTATTGCCCATTGACATCAATTCTTGTTTCTTTTTTTTTTTTCAAAGATTTATTTATTTGAGAGAGCAGAGAGAGAAGGAGAGAGAGTGGGGGTGGGGGGAGCAGAGCGAATCTCGAGCAGGCTCCCTGCTGGGAGCAGAACCAGATGTGGGGCTTGATGTCAAGACCCTGAGATCATGACCTTAGCCAGATCGAGAACTGGCTGCTTAACTGACTGAGCCACCCAGGTGCCCCATCAGTGCTTGCTTCTAAGATGATGTTTTTTCCTGAATTACTCAGCTGTGGTGGCGGCATCTCAGCATCTTACATAATCCTCATAGAAAATGTTGTGCAAAGGAGATAAATAGAAAATTGTAAATGTAGGTATACATATTTGTAATAATATTAATTTAATGTAACTTCAATTCATCATTGGTTAAGCGGGTTCTTACGATCTTTACTATTGCCTCAATCACCATTAATCATATACTGTTATTTGTAAAACTATGCTTTCAGTTATCTTAAAAATTGGCTATGTAAAGTGATAAAACAGATATTACTTTTAAACATAGATACTGGTCAACAAAACAAAGCAATTTTAGTGGAGAGCAATACCAAATAAAAAGGTCTAAATGGGCTATAACCCATTTTTAATGACTTAATTATTTCAAAAGAAGAATTCTGAGTTTATTTTTCCTTTCCTTTTCTTTTTTTTTTAAGAATTTTGACCTTTGAGTCTGTAAGTTTTATTTTATAGTTAAGGTGCAGTAACTTTTTAGACTGTTTCATTGTGTATATGTGTGTGTATGTGTGTATGTGTGTGTGTTTCTCCTAAATTTATTCCTACCCTTGAACCAGGATAAATGTTATGTTCTCCAAATTGTAGTGGAAATACTGACATAGTGATGAGGAAAATTAATCTTCAGAAATACACAGTAGGAATGACAGAGGATCTTAGAACAGGGGTCAGCAAATTACTTCTCATAAGTGAAATCTGGCCCGCCACCTGTTTTTGTAAATAAGGAGTTATTAGAACAGATATGCCCATTCATTTAGGCATTCACTGGCTGTGGTTGTGATAGAATAGCACAGCTGAGTATTTGTGAAAGAGATCCTATGGACCCCAAAGCAGAAAATATTTATCTGACCCTGTATAAAAAGTGTTTCTAAACCTCTGTACAGTATAAGGTGCCAACATCTGGAAAAAAGCAAAGTGTTTATAATAGTAGAGCGAATTTCCAAAGCTTATATTGTCCACTTATTCAGTGATTCTTTTAGGCAGCTTTGGACTTCATGGGCAATTGTGGAACATATATTCTTTGTACATATTTTATACATAAGATTCTTATTTTTTCATAGCACAATGATATAACTGCAATCTGTGCAGAGCCTTTTTTTAATTTTGAGAACTTAGAAAGTGCATTTAGCATTTCTCACTTGGATCTCTTAAACAATGAGCTCAAATAAAGACTTGTCATTTATGGAAAAATCATTATTAACCAACACCAATCCCCTTTCTTTGGGCTACCATAACCGGTTTGTTTTGGTTTTTATTCTGTCCATCTAAATGGCACCAGTGTTCCGGAGTCCATATTTAGTCTTCTAGGCTTCAATTCACTCCACATTTTCTCCTTTCCTTTGTTTTTCTACAAACACATATTTTAATGTTCAGGAATATATTAAACTTGATGGTAAGTGCCAAAATTTATTCTTTCTATGACTAATTTTTTTCACATTTTATTCCATCAAATGTTTACTTTTTGCTTTTATGTAATAAGTGTCATTTTTTCCTAAGGTTGTTTCTACATATTTCCCCATATCTCAGCTTTGGAATTCCTTAGAATGTAGCTATATTCTTATTGTTCTTCCTCTACCAATATATTGTGAAATTCTTACAAAATTTATTTCATTTAATACATTTAACATACAGTCAACACCAAACAAATTTGTGTAAAATAAGGTAATAAAATATATATTTTAAAGATTTTATTTATTTATTTGACAGAGAGAGACACATCGAGAGAGGGAACACAAGCAGGAGAAGTGCGAGAGGGAGAAGCAGGCTCCCCGCGGAGCAGGGAGCCTGATGCGGGACTTGATCCCAGGACCCTGGGATCATGACCTGAGCCAAAGGCAGACGCTTAATGACTGAGCCACCCAGGCACCCCAAGTAATAAAATATTTATATAAAATATGTATATTTATTATTTTTGATTTCTTATTACTTAAAACAACATTTATTATTACAGAAGCAATTACATCCACGTGACAGAAAATAAGAAAATATAAAGAGGCAAAAATGAGATTTTTTTTTCTCTCCATCCATTGAGATCATCTCAGTTAACACTCATGGATGATTTTATATCCTTACAAACACTTACGTATTTTTATTACCAAAAGTATCTCATACAGTACATATTGTTTTGTAAACTACCATTTTTCTATCAAAGATCTATACATTTTTCAAGTGTTTTATCTCATTTAAGCCAATATTGAAATTTAAAACTTAGTGTTTTAAAGAGTACTCCCAAGAAAGTGAAAAACAATCTAGAGAATGGGAGAAAATATTTGAAAATCATATATCTGATAAGGGACTAAATATAAAAATATATGAAGAACTCTTACAACTCAAAAATGAGAAAGACAAGTATCCCATTTAAAAATGGGCAAATGATTCTTGAAATAGGTGTTTCTCCTAAGAAGATACACACGTGGCTAGTAATCACCTAAAAAGATGCTCAATATCATTCATTAGTCAGTAGGGAAATGCAAATCAAAGCCCCCACGAGATATTGCTTAACTCCCACCAGGATGGTTATAGTAAAAAAGATAAACAATTATAAATAATAGTGAGGATATGGAAAAATTATAATCCACTGCCTTGCTTGTAAGAATGTAAAATGGTGCAGAATCTGCTTTGTCAAACAGTTTGGCAGTTCTTTAAAAAATTAAACAGAGATACCATATGACCCAGCAATGCTACTCATAAGTACATATCCAAGAAAAGTCAAAATATATGTCTACCCAGAAACTTGTACATGAATGTTTATAGCAGCTTCACTCATGATAGGCAAAAATAGAAACAACCCCACTGCCCATTAATTGAAGAATGAACAAACAAGTTGGATATATGCATATAACTGAACAGTATTCAACCATAAAAAGGAATGGCATACTTTTAAACACTGACATGTGGATGAATCTTGCAAATTTCATGCCAAGTGAAAAAAGGGAGACATAAAAAGCCACATTATGATGATTCCGTTTATGTGAAATGTTCAAACTAGACAAATCCATGGAGATAGAAAGTAAATTAATGATTACTAGGGTATGGAGGGAGGACTCATGGAGTGTCTGCTAATGGATGGTGAAAATATTATGCAGTTAGCGATGATGGTTGTACAACTGGTGATTGTGCTGAAAATCACTGAATTGTACACCTTAAAATGTGAATTTTATTGTTTGTGTTTCATATCTAAAAAACTGTCATTTAAAAAGACGTAAAAGTAGGTTGAAGTTTATCTAAATAAATTTGCTTTGGTTAAAAAAAAAGACAAATCATGTTCTGAAGATAGGATTATTTTTCCTTTACTGCTCCAGTGTTTCTTTTTAAATCTTTTTTACACTTTACTATTTTGTTTATTTGCAAAGTTATTTAGCATGAATCGTGCTGTAAAGCCCTAATTGTCAAATATAGGCCAGGGTCTTTCTTGCTTCTATTTATTATATTCCATGCGTCTACCTATAAAGGTTTGCATAAGTGGCAAATTGTTTTAAATATTTTAGTTTTCTAAATTGTTTCAATATGTGATGAAGTTACTTATCTTTTCAAAATTTTCCTAAATATTATCTCCACCAATCTTGAAAGTCACTCAACATGGAATTGCACTCACACTGTACTGGCCATTTTGATAGATGCAGTTAAAAGAATGAGCAAAAGTGTTTAGAGAAATCTGAGACTACTGCAAGATTGTTCACTGGTGCTTCTCAGGGGCCCCCAGTAGCCCTTGCCTGACGTCAGGGGACACACGGCAGCTGCTTACTCTTGCACTCTGTATGTTTCAGTGCCACAGGGGGCATCTTCACCTGCATCTGTGTTTTCTCTTGCATCTTCAACAACCTTCTTGGTCCCAATCTGAGGCTTAATGGGGGCTGTCCTGCTGCTATTCTTGCCTTGCTGCTGCTGATGGGTGACCACTATTTGCACAGTTATGTACCAAGTGAGAGATTTTGTCATAGTGAACTTGATATCTTCATTTTCGAATTTTTGACATTACTAATAAAGGGAAAGATTTTTTGGAATAAACATTGACATATTTTGTGTGAATTGCTTAACTTTCTTTCTTCCTCTTTCTTTCTTTTCCTCTCTCTCTCTCTTTCTTTCTTTCTTTCTTTCTTTCTTTCTTTCTTTCTTTCTTTCTTTCTTTCTTTTTATTGGCAGTCTTGGCAAGACATAGGATCTCAGGAGAGAAATCATGAGATTTGGGGATCTGAAAAGAGAGACTTCATCTACTTCAGCCATTGCTCACCAAAGAGGGACACTAGTGGATGAAGGAAATCGCATGACACCCAGTTTTTCATTAGTAGATGATGGAAGGTAGCTGATACTCTTTGCAATGATTTGGGGGTTTTGAAATTTATTTACAACCACTTAAGAACTCTTATATCTGGATTATAAATCAGTAAGTGTTCATTTAAAAGAGATTTGCATATAAGCCACATAAAAATAAAGGGAATTAAAACCAAGCTGAATCATTTTGTGTTTCATCTTAATCTTTTGTTTTACTTGCTAAATTTTCCTTACCTCCTCATTCCTTAATCCTTTAGATTTATTTTCTAGTGCTGGTGTGAGCCTAACAAACTTTATAGATTCAAAAATACCATATGTTATCAAATATGAGGTGTATACATTTTCACACTGGATACAACTTACTCTGAATGTGAGTTAAAATTATCATCAAGAAGAAGTTAATTTTTGCAAGGATATAGGTGGGTGACAGCTTGTTAGAGTTTCCTCACTTTTAATTTAATTGTGTATTTTTGGTTCTACATGAGGGGAATTAATTGTCAATTAAAATGTATTTTAGAAGATTATCTCATGAATCAGCAATAAATTAAAAAGGCATTTTGTCACAGAAAAGAATGGAAATGAAATAGCAGAAAGTAAATTCGGTATCAGTGAACAACATGTTTGTCATTGGAAGAATGTTTACAATTCCATATTTTCTTGGAAAGTAACAAGAATGTGCTTTATGAGACCTAAGTAAGATATCCAAAAGTTTGAAGCTCTACTCAATTTTGCTTGAGTTAGGATTGAATGTAACACAACAAGCAATGGATCTCATGTCAGGATAAATTGCCAAATAGCTAGGAACAGATGATAAAAATTCAAAGCAACATGGATCCAGTATGACAGATTTATGTGTCAAACGACTATTGTTAAGGTGTCAAACATCAATTTGTCAGGAGTTTCCTGCTGACATTGAAGAAAAGACAATAATGGAGCACTCTTAAAAAACGCTGCATCACCAGTGCTCTTGATGACAACTGACACAGTACTCTCTCAAAAAATATGACGTAAACAATTCTGACTTGGAAAGTGAGTCAGAAGACTTGGACTCTGAATGTGAAGTTAATATCAAACAAATTTATTTCACCTAATGTCTTTTGTTTGTATGCACAGGAGTGATATGATGAAACCTGTATCTAAATTCTAATAGAGCTCCTTCACTAAGTATAAAATATCCTATGCAATAAGGAAAAATATGTATTTAGAAACCTGTATGTATGTGATTTGTAATATAATCTTAAACAATTATACAAATAATTGTATAAAAATAAATACAAAGTAAGTAATACAAACAATAAATACAAAGTAAGTACACATACAAAGGTGTTTAAGTACAAAGTATAGATGTAAGTATAGATGTAAGGTGACCCAGATCTAGTCTTGGGGGAGGAGTCAGGGAGAACGTAGTTGGGAAGTGACAGTTGATATGATGAGGAAAGATGAGTGAGAGCTAAATAGACAAAAGGTGGAAACACATTCTGGGAAAAAGGAACAGAACGTGAGATGCCTTGAGGATGGGGAAGTATTATAAGTCTGAAGCATTAAAATTAAACTAGGGAGACTTGACAGCAGAGATGGAGGAAGAGAGTTTATGAGGTGAAGATGGAGGGCTTGCCAGAGACTAGATCATGCTGTTTTTGAAAGCCATGCAAAGGATTTGTTTTTTCCTCTGAGCAATGATCTTTTACGTGAAGTATGATACAATTAAGCTTGGGTTTTTAATAGATCCCTTGTGAAGAAGACAGAAGGGTTTGTAAGAAAGGATACGGTAAGAACTCTTTGGAGACCACTAGAGGTCTCAGAGGATGGGATTAGTCATTTGATGACAGAAGCTTAAATCAGGGGTGTGGTCACAGATGCAGAAATAAATGAATAAATTCAAGGGATGTAGGGAAGGGAAATCAACAGAGTGCTGATAAAAGCAGTGATGTGGGAGGCAGAGCTGATATTCATTCTAAGGCCACTGGGTTGGATCATTGAGAGAGGAAGCAATGTAGAAGGTTCACATCTGAGAGAAAAGGGAATGAGTCAGTGTGGGATTTATCAGAGTTGAAGTGTTTTGAACTCTAGAGGACCTGCAAATAAACACCCAGATAGTTCAAATTTGAGATCTTATGTAGTGATAGAAATTTTGGAAAATAGTCTATACTTACCCAGTAAATTTGAAGCTGCCTGTACCCTACAATGTAGTAATGTGTTCCCAGTTATCTACATTGGAAAAGTTTGTGCACATGCATACTGGAGTGTTGTATAGAAACATCGATAGAAGCCCAGCTCATAATAGCTAAATATTGGAAACTCCTTGAATGGTCTTCCTCAAAATTGTGATCCATTCACAAATTGCATGGTATACAGCAATTCAAATAAATTAACTGCAGTTAGGGGACTCTACATCTATAGCTATGGTGTTTCTTCATTTGGGGGGCAATCATCTAGGTGTTCATTATTTAACAATGCATTTAACTGTCCATTAATGTTTCATATAATCTTAAGTATGTATGTTGTATTTTATACTGAAATATCTAAGTATAGGGGCATCTGGGTGGCTCAGTTGGTTAAGTTTCTGCCTTCAGCTCAGGTCATGATCCTGGGATCCTGGGATTGAACCCTGCATCAGGCTCCCTGCTCAGCGGGGAGTCTGCTTCTCTCTCTCCCTCTGCCACTCCCCTTGCTTGTGCTCTCTCACTCTCTTTCTGTCAAATAAAAATAAAATCTTAAAACAAAAGAAATATCAAACTGTATATAGATTGTAGTTATACATGCATAATACACACAAATGCATATGTATGCACACAAAGAACAAAATACACATATTAATATAAAATAAGAATGAAATTAAGAAATGTCCAAGAACTAGGTGAAGTGCAATTTTAAATGTTTTTTTTATTAACACAAAAGATACATTAAACAAGAGAAGTGGCACATTGTGATGCTGGATGGGAAGACTCTCAACATCATGAAATACTTTCTCCCTTAGTTAAGTTATATATTTAATAATATCCTTATACAAATATTAACAGGAATTCTTTTTAACCAAACTGTTTGAATTTAAAGTTTATATGTAAGAAAATGAACAAATAAAAAATACATATGAAACTCCAGAAAATAGTGAGTGGTCACTACAGATAGCAGAGATGGAAACATACTGTATAGACTTAAAAAGATACAATTTCATGATTCTGGTATAGATATAGGAAATTAGAACAATGGGATGTACCAGTAATCTGGAGATAATAAATACTGGACAATGTTAGTTGTCATATTAAATGAGTGTGTTGGAACAGGGAGAGCTGGAGAATTTCATACGTGGTCCATCCACCATTGTACAACCTTCTGGTGGAAACAAAAAGTGAACTTTGATCAGTCCTTCCCACCTTAAACAAATTGTTTAGACGACTGTTAATGGATCAAAAATGTAAAAGTCAAAAAAATTAAAATCATCGAAGTACTAAATATGTGGGAGAAAAGACTTTTCTCCCATGATTCACCTGAGAAGTCATGAAATAAAAAAATTGAAAAATACAACTACTTACAAATTTTAAAAATCTATATAGGGAGGGGAAAAAAACACTTACCACAGGCAAAGTCAAAAGACAAGTGACAAATTGGGAGAACTATTTTCATCTGATATCAACATCAGAAGGCCAAAGTCCCCGAGATATGTATACAGTTCCTAATAATGTATAAAAAAGATCGGCTACACAATAGAATTAAGTAGCGAATGCCACAAGTTCACAAACACAAAAATAATACAAATTACCCTTAAGTATTGAAAAAGGTGATCAGACTTACTCATAACAATAATAAAAATTAAAACCACACTGGCATATAATTTTCCTCATCAGATTATCAAAAATTTTCTAAAAGTATAATAACACAGTGTTGAAGCAAGCATGTGCCGACATTATAACCCAATGGAAGGCAATTTGGCAATATCTATGAAAATCGGGATGCATGTGAAGGGTAGCGGAATATGCTTCCCCCAAATATGTCCCTTAGTTTTACTGATTATTATGAGCTGTAGGCACTTGAAACTGCAAATTCAGGGAGAGGATTTCTCTGAACCTCTCTTACCTGCCTGAAGATAGATTCTTTGAAAGGCACTTGATTGTCATCAGTCCTCACTGGGAGTTTCGTGACCAGGAAGATTGTATCTTGTCACAGGCGAGGAGACTAGATATTGACCTCATCCTCAGAAAAACCTTGTCACAAACTATCACAGCTCCCATCTTTTCTCCTAAGGGTCCATTCTTATCCATTCTTTATTCCTAAAAAAGCATTTCTTCTTCCCTAAGACGCTTGTGCCCCCTCTCCCGTTTCCAAAGGAAGATGGGAAATACACTTAATTTGCATCTGTTTCCTTCCCTCCATATATTCCTACTTAGGTCTCTCCCTTTCTCACTTTTTTCCTACTTTTACCCTTGTATTTTATGAAGGACCATCTAGTTGTAAGGCAAAGCACGTGCAGTCCTGCTAACCTTGGATCCCACTGTATTGTAGTTTGGAAAATTCACACTTATATTCTGGCATAAAGTTATCTGTCATTTGTAGACATTATCCTTCTGTGGTGTGTTCTAATTTCTTCTCTATTTCCATGGATGTTTTAATGGAAGCTTAGGAGAAGGAAAACTTGGTATATTTTCAAAGACATTATTTTTAAAATCTCAATTACAACATGTGGTATAATTTTTTTAAATTTTAAACTGGCTTTTAAGTACAGCCGATTTCTTTTTTTGAGTGAAAGGTAATAATAGGTATTTGAGTTTATACTTTTCACTAAGTATATTAATGACAATCTTGTTTTAGCATATTCTCATAACTTCTATTCCTGCAAAACCTGATTATAAAAGAAATACTATTTGATTTAAATAAAATTAAACAAAATAACTTAATGCTTAGCATTTTTCAAATATAGAAAACTGAACTCGGCCTATTTTAAAAATCAGGTTAGGTCCAAATCATACCCTAGAGCAATTTATAAATTTTATTTCTCTCAGCCATCATTCCACCTTGCACACACATGGACAAAGCTAGAGGAAGACACAGAGAGAGATTTCTACATCATGAACGAAAATAGTGAGATTGTTTCCACACTGCAAAACCACTGATGATACTTTAAGAAGACTTATGCAGAGCCCGTTATTTTTATTGAAATTTTTCAAGTCTGTAAACCATTAAAATTATTGTGGTTCTTCTGAAATTAAACTATCAAGTATTCCTGTGACCTTGATATGCTATTGATTTCCTTCAGAAAGATTTGAAGAAATGTGATGGAACCAAAAGATAAATGGAAACTAAATTTTGTTTAGCACATTGTCCCTTAACCAGGAGGGTTTCTTAATTATTTCTGTAGTATTTTCTTAGCTGTATTTTCTTCTATCAAAAATACTCTGATCATTAAGGTATTCTAAGAAATAAATATTTTAACATTATAATATTATTGAACATTGCTCATAAAAATATAAAAGAAAAATCCATGTGTCGAAAAGACAGACCACAAAAAGGCCTTGTTCCATAAAAATGCATCACTAATTTTTACTTTCATGATTGCAGTGCTATGTGGTTGCTCTTTTCCTTGACTAGATTCATTTTTTATCATATATTTGAAGAAGGTATGAAAACAATTTCCCTCTACAAATACTTCAGGATTCACTCATTCATTCACCCGTTTATTCAAACACTCATTCATCTCTGAAATCTGTTGTACTCCTTCCATAATTTATTACCTGAGAGACAGAGGAGGAAACTCAGCCCTATGTTCCAAATGTTCATGGTTCAGTAAGAAGAGTGGGACTCTGGGTGCGGCTGGAGCACCTGAGTTTAGCATAGGAGCAGCTCATTAAATGCTTACCCACTTTTCCACTCTCTATGTCCTTTGTGTTTCAGTACATTTAACCTGAAAACCAAAACAGAAAAGGAGATGGTTATGTAGAAAATTGTGGGGAGGTCATTCCATGCAGAGAGAAAGCTGATTTAAAGACCCTGAGGAGTGAAAATTTAGTGGTTTTGGTGACCTGAATGAAAACCAAGGAGCAATGTGAGAATAGTCGGGATCTGGTCACATGTGAACTCTGAAGCCCTAGAAGAAGTGAAGTCCTGACTCTGGAGAAATGGAAAGGCACTGAAATATTTGAAGGGGTAGTGGAGAGACGGCAAGAATTTGGGAGCTATATTTTTATTCAGTTCCTCATAGACAAAGTAGCAAATACTGTAATTGTGTCCAACCTTCAGAGAATAGTAATGTTGACCCATCCTAGTAATGAAATATGGCAGAGACATATTGACTTCAGAAAATATTTATATTATAATATATATAGTGAAAGAGTAGAAAATGATGTGCCTATATATTGTAATTTCACCAAGTACTCTTTCAAAAAAATAATTTGAAGAAAGTATTAACCTTTGATGGAACATATACTATGTACTTTGTGTATATATATATATATATATATATATACACTAAATATATATATATACACACACACACATATACACATATATATATATGTGTGTGTACATTGGACTAAATGGCTATATTACAAATATTGGCTGAATGAATTAATTAGTTAGGTAATGGGAATGACACATCTATTTATTATATTAAATGAACGATTAAACAGGTGCATGTGCACAACTGTGTGTGTGTGTGTGTGTGCTCGCACACACGTGCATGTGTTTAGATAAAAAGGGAATAGTCCAAAGAATAATGGTAGTTTTGATAAATTGTATTCATTTTTAAAGATTTCTACTGTAAATATTTGTTATTTTTTAGATGCACAGAATATATGCCATTCTTTTTTTTAAAGATTTTTTATTTATTTGACACAGAGAGAGAGACAGCAAGAGCAGAAACACAAGTAGGGGGAGTGGGAGAGGGAGAAGCAGGCCTCCCGCTGAGCAGGAAGCCTGTTGCGGGGCTTCATCCCAGGACCCTGTGATCATGACCTGAGCCAAAGGCAGATGCATAATGACCGAGCCACCCAGGTACCCCTATGCCATTCTTTTTAAGTATTATTTTAACATGTTTTTGTACTCATTTTCTAAGACAATACGGTATGTCTCTATAATCAATATTTGGTAATAGCCATAACATATCATTATGTTATACCTTAAATTATTAATTTCATTAGATTCATTTTTCATCTGTCAGACATAAATTTATGCTTTGCAATTTGATAAATAATTGGGTGAATTTAGTACTTAATTGTGCATACCTTGCAGAAACAACAAAGATATTAATACTAATAGATTTGATTACAAGGATTCACAATTTAGTTCTGACTGATTTTCTTACACTGGTTTGGCAAACTAATTCCAAGATGCTCAGCAAAAATGACTTCCTTGATAAGTAAGTTTTTAAAATGCTAGGGTAACCAAGTTGGAAAGATTGTATGTGTAGTTGTGTGTTTTTATTGTTGTGGCTTTCTAAGGATGTGCAGTAGAAAGTGAACGATCGGAAATATTTTTCCACAATTATTTCAATACCATAGTTAATCAGAATATGCATTATAATCTCCTCCAGGTAGTGTTCTAAGGACTACAGTTTTGAGAACTGTGTTCTTCTGGCTCTGAGAGGTAAGGAAGGCAGTGTCGTACAGTGGTGTCCCCACTGGACTGCACACTGGAAGAATCCAGTTATAGTTCTGACACTTAAAAATATTTAGCCTTGTGAACAAGAGCATGTAAACTATATAGTCTCTGGTTTACTTAACTGTAACAACAGAGTAAACAACTAATAATCTATCTGTCTTGCACAGGTAGGCAATTATTTTATATAAAATAATGATAATAAAATTCTATAAAATTACATGTAGTTACTAATTTGAAAGCCCTATAATTTTCCTATGGCAATAATACTATTTTAACATAATGATAAAAATCACATTAAAAACTCTAGACAGTCTATATTTCTAGTACAGTTTTTCTCAAAAAAAAGGAAAGAATTAGATGTTGAAAGAATTAGTCCCTAGTGAAGCAGGTCTGTTTCCTAAGATTCTCTTCCCTTTTTTTTTTAATTAATTTATTTATTTGAGAGAGAGAGAACACAAGGTTGGGGGGAGCAGACACTTAACCGACTGAGCTACCCAGGCGCCCCTAAGATTTTCTTTCCTGAAGGAGGAGAGGTATTTGGGAAGTTAATATGCACTTTTGCAATCTTTTATCCAAGTCTCTTTTATCAGACAAATAAATGAACAAACTTCATAGTTGTAACAGTGATGTTATCCATACTTTAAACCTGAAAAAGTCAACAATTTATCACAGAGAAAATATAGAAAACATACCGTTAATTACTTTAAAAGTTTATGCCATTATAATTTATAAGTGGTAAATTGCCAAACAGCAAACTAGACACTGCAGTTACTAATTCTGTTTCTGCAGAATTTTTAACATGTCCCCGCTACATGTACAAAATATGAACCGTGCTACCTTCATAGTGCTTAGCTTACAAGGAAAATATAGAAATTTCTCTCTATATTGGTAAAGCGATGCCAAAAATAAACATTCACAACTCATTTTCTTAAAAGGGAAGTAGAATGTGGCATATTATATATTTAATATGTGTTGGCATATTATAAAATAGTCTTGGTACATATCCCAATCTGCTATCATAAATAAAAAGGTTTTACGACTTATTTGTTCTCTAAATATATTAGGAGGCCACTAACATTCCAATCTCTATCTCCTCATTAACTACATATTTACTGAGACTCATTAAGAATAAAGAAAGAATAATCACTGAAGCAACCACCATCCAGTATCAGTTACTCCTGGCATATTGATACATTGGCTTCCAATCACTTTATATGGGTGCACTTCTGTTTTCAAATATGGATATTCTTTTTGTGGCATATTAGAACACTACCTCCTTTGACCATTAACCTTGTTCCAAATACTTCTCCCTCTTCAACTACCATTTATTTGTTCTTTTCCCTTTGAGTATAATGTCTGCTACCTGGTAATTCTTAGCACTTTATCTTCTGTGTGTTGAAATTCCTTCTCATATTTCCAGTTTCTGGCCTTCCTTATGTGGCTGATAATGTTTATTTCCCTCAAAGAATTTTATTCAGGCAATTTGGGGGATGTTTTAACCACAGCATTAAAGAGTGGTCTTAAGGAATCATCCTTGTTGTCTTTATAGAAACTTGACTCTCTTATAATTGTTTCCCAGGTACCTGAGTTCCTAAGCCTCACCTCATGGGGGCCATGATTTGGTGGAGCCCCTGCAGATACACTGGAGATTAAGGTCTAGACCTACCGTAACTGGTGCCTAAAAAGACACCAGATATGGCAGCATATGCTTTGTCTACAGAGGTTATTTTCATTTTAGTTAAATTTTATTTCATTTGGGGGCACCTGGATGGCTCAGTCAGTTGAGCATCCAACTTTTGATTTCAGCTCAGGTCATGATCTCAGGGTCGTGAGATCAAGCCCTGCATCAAGCTCTGTGCTCAGCTCAGAGTCTGCTTGTCTTTCTCCCTCTGCTCCTCCCACCACTCACACTCTATCTCTCTCTCTCAAATAAATAAAATCTTTAAAAAATTATTTCATTTTATTTGGTTATGTATTTTTGTCATTATGGTTAATATTTCTGTTATTCAATTATTTTTCATTTAAATGTAATGTACTTCATCACGTTGCGTCAGAAGTCTCCCATTTGAATGCCAATTTAAATTTAAATGTCAAACATTTAGGTTTTTAAATGTTTCATAATAGAAAATTTAATATATCCTGTTCTCTTTTTCTACACTTCTATTATTTCCCTTAATTTCAATTATTATTATCCTTTAAACAAATTTAAGCACACACAAACTCAATTATTCTTGCTCTTAGATGGTTAGTAGACAATACATTTCTTACTTTAAATTTGTCATCATTTTCATCAATCACAGAATTAGCAGAGGTTTTGAATATTTCTTTTATTTGTTCACACATTTCAGTTTTCAAGAGACTCTGATGTAGGAGCATCAATATAGGTTTTAACCGATAAAGTTAATGTGATCAAATTATAAAACCAATTGATTTAATTATTGTATGTTTGTTTTCTGGGTAATCAGAATAAGGAGAGGTTTATTTTGAAACTTCATCAAAACTTAGTGAACAATGTTACAAACACACATGTTAAAAAGTGTTCACACATGGGCAGGAGAAGAAACCTAAACAAGTGGGCATAACTTCAGAGGCCACCTAAAACGAACTGAGTAAGAAACTGTGCCGGTCAGAGGTCAAAGAACCTTGGTAGATAAAGGAAAGGGCTAGGGATCAATTAGGAGATCACAAGTCATTAAATCTATGCTTTGAGTTTTTCATCTTTACTGAAAAACATATTTGGTTATTACTTCTGACCTTGAGGTTACAGTGTGCCAATTATTTCCATCCGTTCATTTTATAAAATTCGTTGTGATTGACTATATAATAGGAAAATGTTACATTTTCAACTACGAAGAGTAATAAATGTTCTTTATTCCTTTGATAAGTTCCAAAAGATTATAAAAGGTTAAAATTGATTCCACTTGGGATTAAATACATGTACCTCCCATATTTAGGATAAGTTTACTATGATGCAGCACCCCAAAGCAAGAGGAGATACAAGGCATATCGATGCCGATTATCCAAGTTACAATCACACTAAGTCTCACACTGTCTCTACTTACACTGTGAAAAATAGGAAACACTTCTTAAATAGGAATTGGAGATCCCTTATAGTTACTAATAACTGATTAATGTATTTTATTAACTGATGCCATCTGGGGTTTTTCAGATGTCTGTTATAATTCTGGAATTCCTTATGCTAAAACAAAGTTCATAGAGTAAAATGGCCCAACAGCAAGTTAAATGTCCTCGAAGTATAAAGGTGCTAGACAATTTATGCCTTAGGAAACCCTCTGATTGCAACTGATACAAGTTTTAAAAATAACCAGACTTTAATAGACTAATTGTGAAAGATTAGTCCATTTATCTGAGCTTGTTAAACACTGCAGTAGACTGGAACCAATTAAATAAATAACTCTAATTCTATATTATTAACTTCAAAAGTCCCCAGTTCCCATCACTGCAGTGCTATGATAGGTAATTTTTTTCCAAAGCACAATTCCTTTCCCCCACAAAGGGAAGTGTAATTTGGCACATTTTTTAGTGAGTCTACGTATATCAGAGTGCATATGGTCAATTGAATTTGCCACATCAGGCCTGTGTATAAATAGAGTAAAATACCAAATTAAAGTAATGTTTTTTAGATGCAAGTAAAACTGCACCCAAATAAACAGATATAACAACAGATTTAATTCACTGTGTTCATATAAATGAAATCTACTTCTGGTTCTTAAAGATGATCTTCTTTAAATTGCATTTAATAATTTAATTTAAAATATGTTCCTGATCTCACCAACCACAAAATGGAATATGAACAAGTCAGAAGTTCTAAAATCCTGGAGAAAAGAATGAAAAAAAGAGCATTATTCAGAGACTCGACAGCACTGCTTAGCATATGTGTCTGATGTGAATGTGTTGCTTCTTTCTTTAGATTCACTGTTGCCTAAATAAGTAAATAAACATCTTTATCTCAGAATTAAATAGTCAGAGCTTAATTTCCTTAATTAAACTTTCTCTGTTCTATCTTGCTTAAGCCAGAAAACAGTAAAAATAAATGTAATATGTTAAAATGGGGATTTTCAGTAAAATGGTCTCCAAGGGAAAAATATTTGTGATTATTTGAACTGTGTGATTGGAAGTATTAACAAATGTTACCAGTATTGAATTGGAAAGGGATATGAATATTTGTTGCCTAGATTTTCAAAACTTGGCATCTCTTTCTTTCTTACAAACTCACAAATGTGACTTTCATAGCTACATTTCCAGAAGCTATTGGTTTTGATAATAAATACATTTTAGGTGAAATTCTTTCTCTGGACTAGTTTATAAATCAGACACTAAAAGAGAAGCTGTGGGGGAAGCCTGGATGGCTTAGTACTTTAAGCGTCTGGCTTCGGCTCAGGTCATGATCCCAGGGTCCTGTGATGGAGTCCTGCATGGGGCTCCTTGCTCAGCGGGGAACCTGCTTCTCCCTCTGCCTGCTGCACCCCCTGCTTGTGCTCACTCTCTCTCTGACAAATAAATAAATAAAAACTTTAAAAAATATAAAATAAAAAAATAAAAGAGAAGTTGTGGGACATTATAGGCAAGAGCAGGGATACTTTCTGATACTTCCTCCATCTCTATTTGTCAACAAAAATTAGATTCCAAGTCCAACTGTACTAATGTTGAATCATGTTCATCCACGTGTCAGAAGCTAACATGGATTCATCAAAAATTGCTTTAAGAGTCAAATGTGCCATTTGGTATACAGAACTTTGTTGTGGAAAAAAGAAAGGATAAAAGGTTGACTGCTAATTTCTTCTTTTGACCAAAGCTAATGAAACTCTAGAGTACCAGGGGAGACTATCCAGGTTCTGAAGTCTCCTGGACTGTGCCCTCAAGTTCCATGGTCATGTGGGCTTCTGATTGGAAGCAGGCAGAATGATGCTTTATAGAGTCCTGTAAGAATCTATATCTGGTTTGCAACATTTTCATTCTCCCAAGTGCTGAGTACCTGTAAGTGTTTGCTAATACTTACAAAGAAATGAGTAAGTGAATTTTAATATGCTAGCCAAAAATCCGATATTGTATCATTTTCTCATGCACTGACAATTTTGAGGGAAAAAAATTAGAAATATGTTTGTTATCAAATGAAATATCATTGTCCTTCTTTGGAAGATGAGATGAGCAGATAAAATATGATTCCAAGAAAAAGGATAAAGACACCCTTTAGATCTTGGGGAAAGCAGTTTTGAGAATCACTTCTTAAGGGAACAAGGTCAACTTTTAAGATGAGAATAAATGGGTAGTGTAGGTAGACTTCTTAAGAATAAGCCCATGACTCTTTTGGTTAATGTCCTGATATTTGCTCCAAGAAAGAGACTGGAGACATTAATTCACAGCTGCTGTAACAACCCATTTATCCCAAATCACAGACCCACAGTGTCATCTAATTGACGGAGAGCTCAGGGTCTAGAGGGGCACTCCAGACTTGGGAGAGAGGGAGTGAACTGGCTTGTTGACAGTAATTGGTGGTGGAGGTTCTGAGAAATAGATCAGCTTTCAGTTCAGTGTGTGAACTGTTTTCTTTTAAAGATTTGTAAATTTAAAAAAATGATTTTTTACTATCAGAACTATTGTTTTTAGGCAATTGCTGTTGCATTATTGGACCAAACATTATGACACAAACCAGTAGGGAAATATTGTATAAACACAACAATTTACACTATAAAACTTGCCTTAAGTTAATTTAATAGCTTTTTAGTTTCCCTCTGAGACCATGCGCCTGTATTTAGAATCCAGTGCTAAATTTGTTGGGAGTCCTTTAATCTGTGTTCTATATTTAGTTTCTAATCAAGTTTCTTGTAAATAGGACCATTTTCTCCACTTCTCTTTCCTTTATGTAATTTGGAACTGCTTAGCAAAATTCCTAATAAGTTTTGTTTGAATTTTGTTGTTGTCTTATTTTTTGACACTGAGATTCAAGGCTAATGTTAGCCTTTGGTGTGTAGTTCCAACTTTGTGACAACATTCACTCTGATCTGTAGACTGTAAACTGTCAATTCTGAGTTCTCTATGGTAGAGATGCTGGGCTTCCTGTGGAGCATCTGCAGTGATCCAAAGATTCTGATTCTTCTCATTTAAAGTGAACCTGTGGTGCTCACTTTGTATTTTGTAAGATAAATTAACTTTCAATCTGGGTACTTTCAATCTGGGTGACAATGGGCTACTAATACTATGGTATTCCTGAGGGGAAATAGAAGGGAGGCTTTCAAAAAATACTAAGGGGAATTTTCTCTTCCTGAGAAGTAAGCAAAGTAATAAATATTTCAACTGAAAGACACAGTTATTCTGTATCTGTGTTTACAAATATAAGATCTTATATGTTATGATTATTATCCAAGGTGATATTGAATATAGTTTAAGCTAAAACTATTTTTCTGCCTACTTATTAATTTGTTTATTTATACCCCCTCTAATTTTCATCATTCCATTATTTGGGATGTAAATGAAAAACTCCATATTCTGTTCAGTTTTTAACTTACTTTGATGACACTGAGCAAATTTTTAATCATGAAATTCCCCAAAGCATAATAATTCCCACTAATTTTTAATAAGACTTAAATATAATAACATGCATAAAAAGGAATGCACATCACAAGGTTGAAAATCATTGTTCTGTTTTAGGTATATTTTTATAGTTAGATGGATTATGGAATTTTTGGAACAGAAATATTTCCCTTTGCCTCCATGGATTTCTGCTACTGGCTGATAATCACTGCTAGTGCAGTGTTAATGTTCTTATTAATATCCCTTCATGTCAGTGCTCTTTCTAAGATATCTTGCCTCTTTTTAAAGCCAGAATTCTCCTTCAAGCACATTCAGCCATTTGATGAAATTGCTTGTAAAATTCTTGCTCAAAATCACAAGTTTACTAAAACTCAGCTATTTAATCATTTTTGAAGAAAGTGAAAGAAGATAAACTGTTTTTTTGTGTGGGGGGGAAGCTGTAAAAGTTGCTCTTCTTAGACTTGTTCACTTCCAGTAGAGGTTTAATTCAGAGAATTGGTCAAACTATTAGCAGAACAGAAAATATCTGAGGTAATAGCTGGAGAGATGAAATAGAAGCATTATAGTGTACTAGTTTACTAATATGTTGTATCTATCTTCCCATCCATGGATCCATCCATCCAAACTAAGAGTTAGTGAAATGTTATGAAGGCAAAATCCATTTTTCAATTGTTATTAAGTGACAGGCACTACTTACAATGACTCAATATGTCAATATTTGCAAACTTTTCTCTTGGGTAAGTATGACATGGCAGATCTCTAGTTTCCTAGTAACATTCGATAAACATTTTAGTAAAAATAACTAAAAACAGTTAACAATTATTTTCACCTCAGAAAGGTGTTGAAATGGTTTCCATTTTGCCCTCACAGGCCTACAAAGTAATTATTGCTATTCACATTTTGTAGATTAGGAAACGACAGCATAAAAAACTTGAATAAATATCTCAAGGTCACACAGCTGTTGATTTATCACTTAATCCACAGGAAAATTTAGACAACTCAATTGTCATTAACTATTTCTAAATGAATTGAGGCTTCCTCAAGATTTTTTGTAACAGACTTAACAGAGGTAAACAGACCAAATTGCTTTAACTTTCCTCAGATTTTGTAAAATAAAAGCCCACAAAATTAAGCCCATATCAGATTACAATGACAAAATTCTGTTCAAAAATATAATTTCTTAAGAGAAAGCAAGTGTTGGGTGAAATGTACTTTATATTTTAGCATATCAATGAAAAACTATAGTTTTAAAATACCAGATAATTTAGTTTATCACATCCCCCCTCTTTCAGGAAAATTGGTCAATAGATCGGAAGAGAGGAAATTCCCCAACCAGAAAAAAAAATTATCCTTATTAAGGTTTCCTTTCAATTGCTCTATTTGACATCTTAGAAGATAACATTTATAATGAAGGAATTAGAGTATTATAAAATTTTTGAGCAGATAATTTTCTAAAGCTGAAAGATAACAAGGAAATTATTATAATCTGGATTGTCATCACTATCAAAAACATCAGTGGAATAGTTCTGGGTAATTTCAAAGAAAATGAAGGAGGATGATGATTGTCTTGCTAAAATCTGCATACTAAAAATTCATATTCTCATTATTGAGTACTTATGTTGGGAAATGTATGAAAGGCATCTCCGTGCTATCAAGCTTCAGCAGGTAGGAAACAGAAAGCTCAAACACATTCTAAAGTTAAATCTTGAGCTGTAAATATACTGATGAATTTGCCCTGAATGTTTGCAAATAGCATCTTTGCTGTCTGGATGGTTACTGAAGCAATTCTGGGTTTCTCAGCTTTCATCTCAATAACAGCTGCTAATTGCGTCCAAGTTTCCCTTTCCTGAGACAACTCTCATTTCTCATTTACTCTTCAGTATATTCTGTGTATTTGTCAACTTTCCCACAAACAGAATCCTTTTTATGTTTTGGTGTTTTTGTTTTTGTTTTTGTTTTCCTACAGAAATGTGAGGATATTATAACTGTTCTTCATCTTGCTTTTTTACTCTTAATATGTCATGGAGATCATTCCACATCAGTTACACATATAGCTGGCCAATTCCTTCTAAAGGCTGAATATGAGTGTATAGATGTAACATGATTTATATCACTAGTCCAAAATTGACAGACTTTAGATGTTTTCAGTCTTCTATTGTTTTAATTCATTGCTATGAATGACCTTTGGTACAATTATTTAATTGTAGGACAAATAATAATATATAAAGAAACAGAATTGTTAGATCAAAGATTATGTGCATTTTAAACACATGTACAATATACAGCTAAAATATGTATTCAAATATAGATGTAAATAGCCCTCTGTAGATGTGCCCTTTTCATAAGCAATAGTAATGTATAAGAAAGTCCCACTAACACAAGATATTGTGATTTTGTTTAAATTGTTGCCAAGCTTTGCCAAATTTAATTTACATTTATCTTACTATGAATGAGGAAGACCATCTTTCCACATAACCAAAGCATATCCGCTTATTTTCTGAAAATTGTCTATTCCTATCCTTTGTTAATTTTTCTTTTGCATTTCAATTTAATTCTAATAGATCTGTAGAAGCTCCTTATGTACAAGAAAATTTCCCTTTGTATGTAATATGAATTCTAAATATCAACCTCACTGTCAAAAATTGATTTATTGGTCCTAACTTTTCACTTCTCTTTGATAGTATTATACATTAAAATCCTGGCCCTTGCTGCATTATGAGACGGTATACTTCTCCACCCCTTAGACTTTGTTCTTGTCAATGTGACTTGTTTTGGCCAAGGATGAGTTCATAGATGTGACAGGAGTGGAGAATTTAAATTACTTACAAGACTGGTCTTAGATTCTGGCATTTTGTGATCCATAATTAAAGAAGTTTTCCTCCAGTTACCATTGTCCTTTTAGCCTGGTCACCACAGTGAACACATGCAAAGACCTGAGTCCAACCACAACCAGCATCTAAGCCCAGCTGGTGGTGCAGGATGAGGCAAAGTGCCCCAGTAACTGAATCAAAATTTCCTTATCCAGATGCAACCTGGGGCTGCATGTGCATAAACAAAAATTGTTAACTGCAGTGAGACTCTGAGATTTGGGGGGTAGTTTCTTATACAGTAACAGTTGACACAAACATTAAGTGGTCAATTACCTCTAATTGTCATTTTTTAAGATTATTTATTTATTTGAGAGAGAAAGGAGAGAGAGAGTGCACAAGCTGTGGGGGAGGGGCAGAAGCAGAGGGAGAAGCAGATTCCCCGCTGATAGGGGAGCCCAACTCAGGGCTTGATCCCAGGACCCTGAGATCATGACCTGAGCTGAAGGCAGATGCTGAATCAACTGAGCCACCCAGTGCCCCTGACATGATTTTTTTTAATTCCTTTTTTTATTTTTATAGCTTGAATTTATTAATAATTTTCATGTGTACTTCTAAGATTTATATGCTGTTGAGAAAGGCCTAAATACTGAAAACATGAATTAAAATGAGATATCCTACGTTTATTTCATTGCTTTTTAATGTTATTTTTCTTTCATTTAATTATACAGTAACTTTAGAATTTCTTTTACTGTAAATTTTAGAGTAGAAATTAAAATATGTTGTTCAACTCAAATATTGACATGCTATTTATTCAATAAACTATGTTTTATTTGCTGATTTGAAATGTGTCCATTAAATATACTGAATTTTGCAATGTATTATAGTTTTTTTTTATTTTTTTTTATTTATTCATTTGCAGGAGAGACAGAGAGAGAAGAAGCAGGGGGAGAGGCAGAGGGAGAGGGAGAAGCAGACTCCCTGCTGAGCAAGGAGCCCGATGCGGGACTCGATCCCAGGACCCTGGGATCATGACCTGAGCCGAAGGCAGACACTTAACCATCTGAGCCACCCAGGCGCCCTCAATGTGTTATAGTTTATTTCTGAAATTTCTTGACATTCTTTCTCTCTCTATATATATATCCATTTAATGGATATATCCTTAATGGCCATGTATGAAAAACCAACAGCTAACATACTTAATGGTGAAAAACTGAGAGCTTTTCCTCGAAGTTTAGAAACAAAACAAAGATGTTCATTCTCACCTCTTTTACTCAACAAAATACTGGAAATCCTACCCATGGCAGTCATACAAAAAAAGATGCAGAAAGCATTCAGATTGGTAAGGTAGAGGTAAAACTTTCACTATTTGCAGATGACATGATGCTATATATAGAAAACCCTAAAGACTCCATCAAAAAACTACTAAAACTGATATATGAATTCGATAAAAGTCACAGGATACAAAATCAATATATAGAAATCTGTTGCATTTCTATGCACTAATAATGAAGTAGCAGAAAAATAAATTAAGAAAACAATACCATTTACAATTACACCAAAAATAATAAAATGCATTAAGAATAAACTTAACCAAGAGGGTAAAAGACTTATACTCTGAAAACTATAAAATATTGATGAAAGAAATTGAGGATGATCTAAACAAATGGAAGGATAGTCCATGCTCCTGGACTGGAAGAACCAATATTGTTAGAATTCCCATACTACCCAAAGCAATCTATAGATTTAATACAATCCCTATCAAAATGTCAACAACATTTTTCACAGGACTAGAACAAATAATCCTAAAATTTGTATGGAACCACAAAAGACCCGAGTAGCCAAAGCAATCTTGAAAAAGAAGAACAAAACTGGAGATGTCACAATCACAGACTGCAAGATGTAATACAAATCTGTAGTACTCAAAACAGTATGGTAATGGCACAAAAATAGACACAAAGACCGATGGAACAGAATAGAAAGCCCAGAAAGAAACCCACAGTTATATGATCAATTAATCTTTGATGAAGGAGGCAAGAATATGCATTGGGAAGGGGCGCCTGGGTGGCTCAGTTGGTTAAGCGACTGCCTTCGGCTCAGGTCATGATCCTGGAGTCCCGGGATCTGGTCCCACATTGGGCTCCCTGCTCAGCAGGGAGTCTGCTTCTCCCTCTGACCCTCCCCCCTCTCATGTGCTCTCTCTCTCTCTCATTCTCTCTCTCAAATAAATAAATAAAATCTTTAAAAAAAAAAAGAATATGCACTGGGAAAAAAACAGTTTCTTCTTCTAAATGGTGTTTGGAAAACTGGATAGTTACTTGCAAAAGAATGAAACTGGACCTCGTTCTTACACTATACACAAAAATAAACTCAAAATGCATTAAAGACCTAAACATGAGGCTTGAAAACAGAGGCATAACCTCTCTCTCTTTTTAAAAAGATTTATGTTTTATTTATCAGAGAGAGATAAAACAAACACAAATGGGGGAGGGGCGACAGAGGGAGAAGCAGGTCCCCTGCTGGGCAGGGAATCCGGCACTGGACTCGATCCCAGGACCCTGGGATCATGACCTGAGCCAAAGGCAGATGCTTAACTAACTGAGTCACCCGGGTGTCCTGGCAATAATCTCTTGACATCAGCCTTAGAAACATTTTCCTAGATATATCTTCTTTGGCAATGGAAACAAAAGTAAAATTAAACTCTCGGGACTACACCAAAATATAAAGCTTTTGCACAGTAAGGGAAACCATCAACAAATCAAAAAGACAAACCACTGAGTAAGAGAATATATTTCCAATGATATGTCCATTATATTCAAAATATATAAAGAACTTATACAACTCAACACCAAAAAAAAAAAAAGAAAGAGAAACAATGAATACACAATCCAATAAAAAACTGGGCAGAAGATATGAACAGACATTTCTCCAAGGAAGACGTAGAGATGGTCAACAGACACATGAAGAGATGCTCAACATCACTCATCATCAGGGAAATGCACATCAAAACCACAATGAGATATCACCTCACACCTGTCAGAATGGCTAAAATAAAAAACACAAGAAACAACAAGTGTTGGCAAGGATATGGAGACAAGGTAACCCTTGTGTGCTGTTGGTGAGAATGCAACACTTTGCAGACATTGTGGAAAATTCTATGGAGTTTCCTCAAAAAAATTAAAAATAGTATTACCATAGGATCCAGTAATTCCACTACTAGGTATCTCCCTCAGATGAAAACACTAATTCAAGAAGATATATGTGCCCCTATATTTATTGCTGTATTATTTACAATGGCAAGAGATGGAAGCAACCTAAGTGTCCATCCATAGATAAATGGCTAAAGAAGATGTGAGATATATACATATATATACAATGAAATATCACCCAGCCATAAAAAGAATGAAATCTTGCTATTTGAAACAGGATGGATGGATCTGGAGGGTATAAAGCTAAGTGAAATAAGTCAGTCAGAGAAAGACAAATACCTTATTATTTCACTCTATGTAGAATTTAAGGGAAAACAAACAAAACAAAGAAAGAAAGAGAGAGAGAGAGAGAATAAAAACAGACTCAAATATGGAAAACTGGTGGTTACCAGAGGGGAGCTGGGTGGGGGAAACGGGCAATATAGCTGAAGGGGATTAAGAATACACTTACTGTGATGAGCACTGAGTAACGTACAGAATTGTTGAATCCCTATATTGTACTCATGAAACTAATATAATACTGTATGGTTACTATATAAGAATTAAAAAATAAATAAAAATTTATTTATTTTTATTTTTTTAAAGATTTTATTTATTTATTTGACAGAGAGAGACAGTGAGAGAGGGAACACAAGCAGGGGGAGGGGCAGAGGGAGAAGCAGGCTTCCCGCTGAGCAGGGAGCCTGAGCAGGGCTCGATCCCAGGACCCCGGGATCATGACCTGAGCCAAAGGCAGACACTTAATGACTGAGCCACCCAAGTGCCGCAAAAATAAATAAAAATTTAAAAAGTAAATGTCACTAACACTCTCTACTCATCACTTTAATATTAGATCCATTTTCTTCTCCTTTTCTTCATTTTGAGAAGTATCCTTATGTATTTTCTACTACGACTCCAAAATCATATTAGTATTTTCAAAAAGATTTCAAATGACAGTTTCATTGGAATTACATAAAACATAGAGCATGATTTAGGGGAACGCAACAGTTTTTAAGACCTACTGAGTCTTCATTTTCAAGTATATACTTTTTAATTATTACTCTTTTGTGTCCCTCAGGAGCAGTGTTTTTTTTTAGTTTCTGGATGTGATGTCTATTGTTTAATTATATCAACTTCATCTTCTATCTTCCTAGTGTTTGTTTACATAGAAGATACATACATTTTTATCCAGCCAATTAAATGAATTGCATTTTATTCTGAGTTTCATTATTTTTATCTTTTCTTGTTTATCATAGTTTTCTAGGCAAAATATAATATCTTAAAATAATCATAAGTTTTTTTTAAAGGTTTTATTTACTTATTTGAGAAAGACAGAGCACAAGCAGGGGAAGGGGCAGAGGGAGAGGGAGAAGCAGACTCTCTGTTGAGCAGGGAGCCCAACAGGGGGCTCAACTCCAGGACTCTGGGATCATGACCTGAGCCGAAGGCAGACGCTTAACCAACTGAGCCACCCAAGTGCCCCCATAAGTTGTTTTTTAACAAATTTTTAAAAAGCTTTTTTGGGGAAATAATTGTAGACTCACATGCAGCTGTAAAAAATAATATAGGGAGACAGAGATACACTGTGTACCCTCTACCCAGTTTCTCTACATGGTGACATCTTGCAAAAACACAACACAATATCATAACCAGGATATGGACATTGATACAATCAAACTACACAAAATTTCCATCACAGCAAGATCCCCCAGGTCCCCTTTTATAGACACACTCACTTGTCTCTTATCTCTACTCTCTTCTCTCCTTAACCCCACTCCGACACTAATCTTTTCTTCATTTCTGTACTTCTGTCATTTGGGGAATATTATATAAATAGAATCAAAGAGTAAAAAGCCTTTTGCAATCGCCTTTTTCACTCAGCATAATTCTCTGCAGATCCATCCAAGTTGTTGTGTGTACCAGCAGCCTATTGCCTTATAATGTTGAGTAGGATTCCATTGTTTGGATATACCAGTTTGTTTAATCATTCACCCATTGCAGGACATCTGGATTGATTCCACTTTATGGTTATTATGGATAAAACTTCGATGAACATTTGTGTACAGGTCTTTATCTTCACTTCTCTGGGGTAAATGCCTAGAAGTGAAACTGCAAGTTTGTATATTCAGCATTTTAAATAGCAAGCGTACTATTTTCCAGAGTGGCTGTATCATTTTCCATTTTCACTAGTAATGTATGAGCAATTCAGTTCTTCTCCATCCTCATCAGCATTTGGTGATGTCACATTTCTTTTTCTTTCCTTTTTTTTTTTTTTACTTTAGCCACTCAAATAGGTGTGTGGTGATATCTCCTTGTGGTTCTAACTCACATTTCCCTAAGAGAAAATGATGTTAAACATCTCTCATCATGTGTTCATTTGCAATCTATGTATCTTCTTCAGTGAAATGTCTCTTCATGACTTTTGCCTTGTTCTAATTGGATTGTTTGCCTTTTTACTGTTGAGTTTTAAGAGTACTTTTTTTATATTCTATGTGCTTGGTCTTTATTAGGTAAGCGATTTGCAAATATTTCTCGCACACTATAGCTTGTGTTTTCATCCTGCTGCCAAGTCTAAGAAGTCTTTGCCTAGCTCCACATCACAGAAAGTTTCTCCTATTTTATAAAACAAGTTTAGTTTTGCATTTAATTCCATGATCCAGTTTGAGTTAATTTCTGTGTAAGGTATAAGACTTAGGTCAGGGTTTACTTTTTTTTTTTTTTTTGCCTACAGATGTCCAATTGCTCCAGCACCATATGTTGATAAGGTTATTTTACCTTCATTGAATTAGTTTACACCTTTGAAAAAAATCAGTTTGGAAGAAGAGTGTGGGTCTGTTAGTCCTTTTGCTATTTTGGTTCTGGATCTATGTGTCTATCCCTTAGGCAGTACCACGCTACCTTAATTCTGCAGCTGTATAGTAAATTTACCATTAACTTGACCCACTGTCCTATCCCCTGGTCAGGTTATTGGGGCACCTTATGACAGCCTTGCAAAAGTGGAATTCTGGGCTCCTCCCTCACCTTTTGTTGCTGTGTTTGGAGATTAAACCACAGTATTATCTGTGGCATTTGGCTGGGGGAGAATAGTTACTGTCTAAATTTATCTGCCTTGTTAAACTTCTCTCTGGTCCTTGGGAGAGAAGGAGAAAGCTTTGGTTGTGGTTTTTTCTCTCTGCACACATTGGGTTTCCAGGTCTACAGCTTCTTCAGCTCCAAGCCTGAGAAATAGCAGGCAAAAAGAAAATCCAAAAAACTCACCACCATGTATTTCCTTGGGTGTCAACGTGTCTAGCTGGTCTGCCTCTTTCTCTCCACCTTTCAGAGTCTCTTTATGTTTGTTTTATGTGTTATGTACTTTGCAGAAGGAATTGGAGAAGTACATTTACTCCACCTTCCTGAAAGCCAAAGTCTCCATTAAGATTTTTATCTTTCATTTCTATTCTTATCTAACGGGATTAAACTGTATATCAGAAAAATGAAGAAGAAGAAGAAGAAGAAGAAGAAGAAGAGGAAGAAGCAGAAAAAGAAGAAAAGAAAGAAAGAAAGAAAGAAAGAAAGAAAGAAAGAAAGAAAGAAAGAAA
>NW_027397069.1:2871280-2932998 GCF_003265705.2 Callorhinus ursinus
AAAGAAAGAAAGAAAGAAAGAAAGAAAGAAAGAAAGAAAGAAAGAAAGAAAGAAAGAGAAAGAAAGAAAGAGAAGAAAGTACTCTTGTTATAATTCTTATTTTGAAGATAATGCTTCCTCTAAGGTTTTATATGATTTCAGAACATTAAGAGAATGTTAATATAGGAACTTTCATTTTATCCATTAAAGAGATAGGAATTCATTTTATCTGTTATGAAAGTAATTATCTATGCTCATTTAATTAAGAATTTTTATAAAGAATGGATTATGCATTTTAAACTGCGTATTGAATACACAATGGGAAGATCATGAGTTTTTTTTACTTTCATTTATTAATATAATGAATAAAATATTCTAACACCAAAGCAACTTGACATTATACCTTAAGTACTACTGGGTCATGATGTATCAATGCCATGTTGAAGTTTGGATTCTGTTTCCTAATATTTTATTTGAGATATTTTAAATTGATATTCAAAAGAATGATTCATCTGTGATTTTTTGTGCTATGTTTTTGAGCTATTTTTTAATTAGAAAAAAAGAAAAGCTTTAATTTGAACAGGATTATTGGTTCTTTCTAAATAAGGAAATAATCTCTTAGTATTAAGGAAAAGATGATTGTATTTTTTACATAGAACAGTATCCAAATCTATGGAATACAATCATATTAAGTCTCCAGAAAGTGCTAGAAACTGTTTCATCAGATTTCATAACCTTCTCAAGGTAGAGTCCCAGTCACTTATCCAGAACTAGCCCAGTACATGCCATGATATATGCATTCATTAATATATGCACCAATTTGTTTATGCATGATCCAATCACTTAACACAATGACCCATTTCTCAAATTAAGAAATTATGTTTCAAATGGATGAAGAATCTCAGTCCAGGGTACACTATTTCTAGGAATTCTCATTCTTCACTGCTTGATTCTGTGGCTCATTATTCCACTGACCAGAGCAGAGCAGTCCAAGACTACACACTTCTTCTGGGGGCAGGCCACAGGACGTCTTCTTCTTATATAGCCAATAGCTGCTAACACAGGCTCTCCAGAGGAACAGCCAACCAGTACACTGGCTCTTTTTTTCATTTGCCACACTGCTGGACTATGGCTGCAGTGTGAGTCACAAAGAATTTTCTCATTGGCTTAACTACTTTAATGCACAGAAACATGGGTAGAGTCTTGTTTTTCTCTTCTTTTGAAGAAAGGTATCTTCAATGGATACTTGAATTCTCTTTAGTACGCATAACTGAATTTCAAACTTATTATCCATTTGTCTGCCTTGGCATTTGTTGTCCAGAGCAGCTTCTGAAGAATTGTCTGGAGACTCTTTATTCCTATTTGCTTCTGTACAAGAGGCCAGTTGCAGTGGGAGGGACACTCACCCAGGTTTTATCTGGCTCTTTATTGCCTTCAGTTGAGGGATCACCTACCTGGGGAAGAGAATTACTAAGGGTGATGTGTATTCCCAGTGGCTCAATACTTTTGCCATCATTTAATTCTGCCTTCTGTAACTTTTCAGATAAATGTGACCTTTCTTTGTTCTTATTAAGGTAATATTCAATGTACTTAAGTTTATCTAGACCTTCACATACATTCCATGTGTTTTCTACGTGGCTTTCTGGGGAACCAGACTGCTTGTCTGTGTCTAGCATTATATCTTGCTTCTCATAGGTTTCTAAATCTAGGGGTCCCTTCAGTTCAGCATTACTATCTGTTCCTGAAAATTTCAGGGCTGACTGCACCTACATTTCTGTTGCAGAACTATTTTTCATGACTTAGCCTTCCTTAGCTCTTCTAGGTCAAGAGAAAGGCAATCTTTTGAGGTGTTCCTTTTGTCCATTTCACTATCAGTTTGAGAAGAAACTTCTTTCAAGTAAAAAAAGTCAACGTCTTCCCCTAAAAGTAAATTTTCTTTGGCTAGAGATTCAAATAGAGCATGAGTGACAGAAGTCTCTTTGCTGACCTTAGTCACTGTGATAGATCCATTGGTTTGTTCCGGAGAAATTCCAGTGTCTTTAACTTTCCTGACACAGAGTTGTCTAAGGGCTTCGTGTGTGTATTTTGTTGATGTCTCCGAAGGTCTTGTTGTTTTGGAATCTGAAGAGATGGTTCTCTCTTCATTCTGCTGCTGCTTTTCCATGTTGAGAGACTTGAACTTCCTGGACCATGGAAGAGATTGTTTCTATTGCCCTCTACAATGACATTCCCACATGAAGATCCAAAAATTCCTTGCCATCGCCTGGAGAATGGTAAGATCTGGCTCAGAAAAGGATATCAACCCATTCAGTAAGTGTTTGAGCTATTTTTGATGTCAGTATAATCTTAACTTCATTTTTAAAAACTGATATTCCTTTTTTTTTTTTTACTCCGTTCCCATGTTCCATGACAGGAAAAATAGTATTTTAAAGTTTCATCATGTAAATATTGACATTTCTTGTTACATTTATTCCTAGATATTTCATTCACTATAGTAAATGAATTCCATTTTAGTGTCTTTCTTAAATAATTGATAGAACACGCTGTGAAATTACCTAGGCCTGATATTACCTAGGTATAGTTCTTGACCAAATTTATATATATAAGTTGCCTAGCTATCTCATTGTGCCATAGACCTTTGACATTAAAAAGACTGTACACTTGTTCTTCTATTTCCCATAAATATGTTGAAGTAAGTCACTCTGCAACTGCTAGCACCTTTTTGGTGAAAATGCATACTTAAACTATGTTTGTTTAATTTTGAATGCAATGGGACAATTTTCAAAAAGAATTGCACAACGCTTAAGTTTTATATCTTTGGTTTCCTTAAATAGATATAGGTCTGAGAAAGGAAATGATGGAAGAGATTCAGAAACTTTAGGAAGATAACAGCAGAAAGCCTGAAGGACATTGACTGGATATTGGTAATTAGGAAGAAGCAATGATTTCAAGTGACACTGAAATTTTGCAAATGCATAGGTGGGCAGATGAAGCACTCTGGACAAACTTATGAGCGTTAGGATGCGAGACATACTGGGGTAGTTACAAGGAGATGCAGCAGCCAGCCCTGGCCCCGTGGCTCACAGGCATCTTGTAAATGCTTTTTGAATGACTGTTAGATGAATTCCATACCAGAAACACTGAATTTGATGTGGATGTTTTCAGTGGTCCTGTAACCTTAAACCTGCGGGGCACTTTCAGTTTACAAAGCGCTTTCATATGCTGGCCCATTAATCCCCACAATAAACCATGGAGTAATATATCATTAAAGCCCTCTTAGAGCTGAGGAAATGAGGCTTAGAAAGATTAAGTTCTTTACTTAAGTTCTATGTTTAGTAGAAGCCAGAGATGAGGTTTAAGCCAGAGTGTTTTTGAAGCGAAAACCTGGTCTCTTTCTCTTAGTGCAGAAAGTTCCAAGTAAAAGTTGCTTCATCTCTAGAGGGGAGTGGGGTGGGGGGATGGGTTAGCCTGGTGATGGGTATTAAGGAGGGCACATTCTGCGTGGAGCACTGGGTGTTATGCACAAACAATGCATCATGGAACACTACACCAAAAACTAATGATGTAATGTATGGTGATTAACATAACAATAAAAACAATTTAAAGGAAAATAAAATAAAATAAAATAAAATACAGCTTCAATAAAAAAAAAAAGTTGCTTCATCTTCCAGTAGCCAGCTATCTCAGACATATCCGAGGAAATTATAATGTCCGGAAATACACAAATAATTGTAGAGTGGTTAAAAATGAGAGCACATCAGCCATAGGCAAGAGATTCACAAAGGTTGGGACACTCTTTTTTTGTGACCAACACAGAGGGAAACTCAATGCTGTACTTACGGGAGTGAATGATTCCCCAGAGGCTGGAGTGTGCTGGAAGGATACAGATTTGTTTGGTAAAAAAAAAAAAATCAAATGCCAGAATTATGGTAAAAGAAGAACCAGTATTTGGCAACAAATTTCATGGAAGAGCTAAGGATATTGGGAAGCAAAAAGAAGGATTCCACAGGGTTCTTCTTGAGGAAAAGGTCTTACATATCAACTATAACAAACTAAGATATCTGAGGAAACTAAAATAATTCAACAACTAATATTCTTTTCTAATTTTAAGATACACCTTTTTATAGTGATTTAGATATGGGTAGAGTGTTGGTGAAGTACATGACTTACAGCTGGTGGGGTTTTGCTGACAGAATATACTACTTTTGAGAAATTTAAAAATTTCTCAACTTTGATTTCATTGCTTTGGTTTTTGTTTGAGGTCATCTTTTATAAATCTATTGGACAGTCTTTATACACATTCTGTACCAGTCACTTTTTCTTGGTTCCCTTTTAACTTTTTATTTCTTTTTTATTTTAAAAGTTTTTCTCTCCGGGGTGCCTGGGTGGCTCAGTTGGTTGGGCGACTGCCTTCGGCTCAGGTCATGATCCTAGAGTCCCAGGATCGAGTCCCGCATCGGGCTCCCTGCTCAGCGGGGAGTCTGCTTCTCCCTCTGACCCTCTTCCCTTTCAGGCTCTCTATCTCTCATTCTCTCTCTCTCTCAAATAAATAAAATCTTTAAAAAAAAAGTTTTTCTCTCCTTGCTTATTCTGTTTGTCTAAAGAAATTATCTGTGTGCCTAGGTTAATATTGTTATTCATTATTTCATACCTTTCTCTACGTGCTATCACCTCATTTCTGAGTATTTCTATTTTACATTTATGCTATTGTTTTATATCTTCTATCATTTTCTTAATTTATTTTCACGGGTTTGGAAACACGTGGCTTGTTTCCCTTTGTTCTTTGCCATGACTTTTTGGAGTGCTTCTATTTTCCACAGGGTCAATATTCTATTTCAATATATCTTTTAAAAAACAAGAGTATGGGATTTAATTGTGATAATTTGTGTTGTGCTATTTTTTCTTTCTCTACAGTAAATTAGTTTTGTGGCATTTGAAGAAGTAGCAGTGGTCTGAAGAGTTTTTCTAGGCTCACAGCTCTAATGGGCTCCCTGTAATTTCCACCAATTCTTTAAGTATGTTCCCTTACCATTTGAAATCTCCTAGTGGTTTTTCTTTGTTCATTTTAAACATGCCTAACTCTTGCTTTTGCTGCTATCATTCCACTTCTGATAAATTTAGATTCTCTTTTGAATAGTCTCTCTCCAGTGTCAGGCTCTGTTGTAGAAGGGATTTTGCAGATTCAGTAGACATCCAATTGCTCCTGTCACATCGTCTTAAATCATGGACTCATGCTAATTATCCACAAGTTAGCATATGAAAAAAATACTTAGAGTTTCAGTAGATTTTTCTCAAATTGTCCTGCCCATATTCCAGTGTATGCCTGGTGGCAATTTTGGGGTTCTCTACTTCTCACATCCACCATGTAACACCTTGCCCCCTGTCTTTCCTCCTGAAGAGATACTGATACCCAAGTCTTGAGCTGCCAGGGGTTTGTGCCCCCAGCTCTTATTTCCTGATTTATTTATTTCTAAGATTTTATTTATTTATTTATTTGAGACAGAGAGAGAGCGTGCATGCATGAGTTGGGGGAGGGACAGAGAGAGAGGAAGAAGCAGACTCCCCTCCGCCATGGAGGGCTCAATCCCAGGACCCTGAGATCATGATCTGAGCTGAAGGCAGACACTTAACCGACTGAACCACCCAGATGCCCCAATTTCCTGATTTCTTGTAGTGGGTGTCATCATGGGGGTTTGGTATTTGCTATTTTTGAGGAACAATTCCAACATTACTGTACTACAGCTGCCGTTTTCATATCCCTTCACCTGACCCCAAGGTGAGAGCATAAAGCTCAGTCTTCAGGCTTCAACTGGCATAACTGCTTCTCCTTGGATTGTGGACTCCAGTGCTTCAAAAATACATATTTCTGAATTTAACAGGATAGAATAAGCATTCATATTTGTAGGTGCCTTATTTTCTGAAACTTAAAATCTTCATATCCTTGTATAAAGCTTTATACACACACACTCAAACACACACAGTAACTGTTCATAATTAAAAACTGATTTTGATTTTCACAAAACATTCTAAATGACATAGAATATTCTTTATCACCAAATTATCTCAAATATTCTCTTTTCTACTTTATAATTTTTATCAGATTGACAGAGCTGTTCCATTGGTTTGATTTTACTGTAGAATGGTGCCCATTTTTTTCTTTAAGACTGAAAATTCCAAATCACTCTTCCTATCCCAGTCAGAAAGAGAAAAAAAGGAAATGTCTTAAACTCAAAGCAAACATTTGTAATGATTAGATAGGAATATTTTTGCAATTTCAAAGACCTAAACAATTTTTTTTCCTCAAACACTCAAGTTTATGTATTGATTTTATTAAGAAAGTTAGTAGATGTCAAATATTTGGAAATCATTTCTCTGTTTCTTGACTGGTGATAAACTGAGAAGTAAACAATTAATCATCTTTGAGTGGCAATAAATACTATGCTAAATACTCTGTCAGGAAAATCTTTATATGCTGGAAGCAATTTTTAAATATCAATGTAAAGATAATGCCATATTTTCTGACATAGTTATGCTAGGCATCTACTGAAGCCAAACCATTAGTGAGATTCATTACCTTGCTGGTGTCTTCATCTGAGCCTTTTCAAAGGTACTCCGTGGCACATGACCATACAGCTCATGGTTTCATAAACAAGTTATCAGGGGATTGCAGCATCCCCATAGAACTCCTAACTATTCATTTTTAACTTACTTTGATAGTTAATTTAGTCAAATGACTATATGATTAAAATTTGAAAAAAAGCTTGGTTTAACTAATTAATAGAATCTATTTAAAAATGTTTACAATCTTATGAAAGGTAATTTTGGTTTTACCACAGTAATTTTTACACTCCATAATTTCCAGCACAGTATGGCAAGTTACAAACTCATTCATGGTTTCTCTTTACTAATATCTTCTTACCAAAATATATGCTAGGTCATTCATGTAACGTTCAACACAAGAGGTCTAGCAATAAATTTAACATGCTTTTTAGCTATATATTTTCATAGAGTTGTTTAAAACATTCTTCTGAGTAAAATTCCATTATGCACACACACATGCACACACGCATGCATACACTTCTTTATCCATTCATCCAAGGACACTCAGGTTGTTTCCACATCTTGACTATTGTAAGTAATGTTGCAATAAACTCAAGGGTTCATACATCTTTTTGAGTTAGTGCTTTTATTTTCTTTGGGTAAATACCTAGCAGTAAAATTACTGGATCACGTGGTATTTTTATTTTTAATTTTTTGAGGACCCTCCATGCTGTTTTCTATAGTGGCTGCACCGATGGCAAAAATAGGTAAAGGGGATTAAGAGGTACAAACTTCTAGTTATAAAATAAATAGGTCATGGGGATGAAAAGTACCACACAGGGAATAAAGCCAGTAATATTGTAATAATTTGTATGCTGACAGATAGTAACTCTACATATGGTGGTGAGCAATGTGTAATGCAAAGAATTGTCAGATCACTATGTTGTAAACCAGAAATTAATATAAAATCGTATATCATCTATACTTCAATAAAAAAATAAGCAAACAAATAATCATTTTTCCTTGTGATCTGTATTCCTCAGAGATTAAAAACTATTTAAAAATTTTAATCTTCCCAAACTACTTAGATCTACAGATACAAACTGAAAACAAAAGTTTGTTAAATTCTTCATCTTCAGAAACTTCCGTGCAAATAGAGATTTTAAATATCTATTACCTTTCAAGATACAGAATGACTAAAAAACCCATTTTCTTCTTTCAAAAATCTTTTAATTTTTTTATTGTTATGTGAAAAATCTTAGGCAAGTTTCAAAAGAAGGGAAGTAAAGGGATTACAATTTATTGGAAGTCTAATATTTGCCAGCCACTATGCCAGTACTCGTACATGGTTTTATTGACTTCTACTCGATTTACTTACTTTGATTTAAACTTTAAAATATAGTGAAAAATAGATTTTATTGTCTTATAAATAAAATAGATTTCAGTGTCTTAATAGTATTTTAATGTCTCAAAAATAAAATAGGTTTTATTGTCTTATTGGACATGTGAAGAAACAATGAGATCAAAACCACAACTTAATCATCAGTAGGTGTGATATTTGTAGATAAGCCTCGCTGGCCCAAGTGGTGAGTTTGTTCATTTTCCTCCTCGTATGGTGTAAAGCAGGCTTGCTGGGGATAGAGAAGCCATTCACGTGGATAATTGCTCCCTGAAAAATAATAATCTATTTTTTATCTGAAGGTAGAATTTCAAAGGTAGAATTGAAATAGGATTATAATATTTACTTGCATAAGCGATACATGTTTGATACCATTTGTCTCATCTTAAAATAGGAGTTCAAACCAAATAAATAGAGATAATGTATAAATCAACTGTGAGAGGAGTTATACTTGCCTGGAAGGTAATGATCATATGAAAATGCAATTGTCATATAATTTTACTAAAAGCTCCTTTACTCTTTTTTGAAACTGAAACAGGAGTTCTCATGATTTTCGTAGTCTGTAATACCTTACAAGAAGTGCATTATAAAAAAGAAAAAAAAGAGTGCATTACAGTTAACATAGTTTAGGGCTAAATAAGCAAGTGAGAGTTAATTCTTGGCTGATGACAAACAGGCAGGGTGGTCATCAAAAAATAAGTCACCTGTCTGTACCTCTATCTTCCTTGTCTGTGACATGCTAGGAGGATGTCAATATTCCCCATAATTTTCACTGTTACTTATGATTGTCTGAAAGTTCTAATCAATAGAATAACACAAGAAACAGATATGGGAGACACTCTTGCTGGATTAAACCTACTAGAAGACAATATAGGAACAAAACTTTCCTTTTTTTACATGAGGTTTGAACTCATGACCATAAGATCAAGACCTGAGCTGAGATCAAGAGTCAGTCGCTTAACCAACTGAGCCACCCAGGTCCCCTGGAAAAAAATCTCCTTGACATTGGTCAGGAAAATGATTTTTTTGGCTATGACACCAAAAGTACAGGCAATAAGGGCTGCCTGGGTGGCTCAGTCGTTAAGAGTCTGCCTTCGGGTCGGGTCATGATCCCAGGGTCCTGGGATCAAGGCCTGCATCGGGTTCCCCTCCCTCTCCCACTCCCCCTGCTTGTGTTCCCTCTCTCGCTGTGTCTCTCTCTGTCAAATAAATAAATAAATAAAATCTTTTTTTTTTTTAAGTACAGGCAGTAAAAGCAAAGATAGACAAATGGGATTGCATCAAACTGAAAAGCGTCTGCACAGCACAGGAAACAATTAGAGTGAAGAGACAAGCAACAGAATGAGAGAAAATAGTACAAACCATACATCTAATAAGGGGTTAATATTCAAACCAGGTAAAGAACCCCTACAACTCAAGAGCAAGGGAAAAACAATTAAAAAATAGGCAAAGTAATTGAATAGACATTTACTCCACAAAGATACACAAATGCCCAACAGGTATTTGAAAAGATACTCAGCATCACTAATCATCAGGGAAAGGCAGATGCCTTAAAGAAAACAGAAAACACATACCATCTTCATACACTAGTGGATGTCTTAGATGCAAAGGACAGTTCATGAGGAAGGACCAGGCTGGACACACAAATTCTGGAATTTTCAACAACTAAATGAAGTGAAGCCAAAGACATGGATGAGTTTACCAAAGAAGGGTGGAAAGACACATGAGAACCCAGGGTCCAAATCCTGTGTCTAATGCGAGTTAACAAGAGATGGATGCTAACGACGGGGGTCCAGTGGCCTGTTAAACAAGAGCAAAAATAGGTGAAAATGGTACCTTGAAAGCACAGTGAAAAAAAAATGTGGCAGAGAATGAGCTGTTTTAAGACAAATGCTATTATGTAGGGTGACAGACTAAAACTGAGCTTGGACATGAGAAGTCCAAAATTCCAGTGAAATCCTTCAGAAAATACAATCATCTCTATTGTTTGAGATCAAGAAACAGCAACCTTACTTGCACATATTATTACAGAAACTTCAGTAAAACAGTAGCAAAACTATCTACTTTATTAAAATAAATACTTATTATTAACAAATAAGATTTGGCACAGAAATGCAAAAAAAGTTTGCATGCTCAGAAATGCAGTTACATTATCTATTGTACCAGAAGGTCAGGTGAGAAAAGCTAGACCATCATTTTTAAGGAATCTGCAAAGACATTCATGAAATTCCTCAGTAAATTATATGGAAAAACAGGCTATTTCTTCACCTAATCAATAATACATATGGATGTACTTACAGGAGGCAATCGTGGTTTTTAACTTATATTTTTGTTTTGGAGTTTTCAAAGTTTTAAAAGGTCTTTTTTTAAGAATGCATGCTATTTGGGCCAACATATATTGCTTATTTTGTTTTGGTTTTTATTTATTTGCACAAACCATTCCTTTGACACATACCATATCTGGTGACTGTTGACCTTCCTTGATCCATGTTTATGTCAGAAGCAGGTAGCCTTTGTCATGACTCCAAGTCCTCTACAGCTGATTAGAACAGAAGTGATATGAGCTGAGCTGAGATAATCTGTATGTGTACCTTGGATTCTGGATCAGTATCTTTCTGGGTGGATGAAACTAAAGATATGTAAATACTGTCCCTCTTGGTAACCAAGTTTCTCTGTCATATAAACACCAAACAAAGAAAAATCAGATTGCCAATGAACAAGGAGGATGCAGTGGATGAAAAGACATGCAGGAAGAAAAAGAAACACAGGCAAGACGTAAAGTGAGAGAAATATCCAGATTATCACTAATAATTTAATCCTTTTATTCTAGCCAAATTTTGACACCTATACCCCTATAATGAATACCTTTTGTTATTGAAATCCACACAAGTTGAATAATTATATGAATCTCAAATGATGATAGGTAATATGTTAATTCCCATATTTATTTTCTAGAGTCCTGAGGAAAAAAACTTGGAAAATGAAAAAGAGATCCTTAGATCCATTCTGCTTCTATTAAAGAAAAAAATGGGTTTTTTTTTGTATTTTTTTTCAGGAAGGAGCATCTTTGTTTTATTTTTATTTTGTATATTTACATTTTGTTAGTTAACATATAGTGCAGTATTGATTTCCAGGGTAGAATTCAGGGATTCATCACTTAGATAGGACATCCCATGCTCATCACCCATCTAGCCCATCCCCTACCCATGTGGAGCATCTTGGGATAAAGATAGTCTCTTCCCGATAATAAATGGAAAAGAAAGAGCTCTGTAGATTATTTGGAAATCATTACATTTTGTTTTGCCATACATTATCCTAACCATTTGCTACTTAAGCTAATATTAATATTAATCTCTATGCCCTCAAGACACACCGACTGAAGGAGAAGAGACACACACTACTGGCAGGGAAAATCAGGCTGATACTAAAACCAGGCTACTGGTAGTCTCACCGAGGGTAACACATAGATATAACACACGTAACAGCAGTTGCAGCTGTAGGCCATTTTTCTACCAGTCTCCAATGGGAACTACAGCAAGTTTTCTATCTTCTTATTTCTTTTTTCTTTTTTTGTTCTTCTTTAATTTTTTATTGTTATGTTAGTCACCATATATTAAATCATTAGTTTTTGATGTAGTGTTCCACGAGTCATTGTTTGGGCATAACACCCAGTGCTCAACACAGAACGTGCCCTCTTTAATACCCATCACCAGGCTAACCCATCCCCTACCGCCCTCCCCTCTAGACCCCTCAGTTTGATTTTCAGAGTCCATCGTCTCTCATGGTTCATCTCCCTCTCTGATTTACTCCCCTTCATTGTTCCCCTCCTGCTATCTTCTTTTTTTTTCTTAACACATGTTGCATTATTTGTTTCAGAAGTACAGATCTGTGATTCAACAGTCTTGCATGAGCCATAGTGCTCACCATAGCACATACCCTCCCCAGTGTCTGTCACCCAGCCACCCCATCCCTCCCACCTCCCACCACTCCAGCAACCCTCAGTTTGTTTCCTGAGATTAAGAATTCCTCATATCAGTCAGGTCATATGATACATGTCTTTCTCTGATTGACTTATTTCACTCAGGATAACACCCTCCAGTTCCATCCACGTCATTGCAAATGGCAAGATCTCATTCCTTTTGATGGCTACATAATATTCCATAGTGTATATATACCACTTCTTCTTTATCCATTCATCTGTCGATGGACATCTTGGCTCTTTCCACAGTTTGGCTATTGTGGACATTGCTGCTATAAACATCGGGGCGCACGTACCCCTTCGGATCCCTACATTTGTAACTTTGGGGTAAATACCCAGTAGTGCAATTGCTGGATTGTATGGTAGCTCTATTTTCAACTTTTTGAGGAACCTCCATACTGTTTTCCAGAGTGGCTGCACCAGCTTGCATTCCCACCAACAGTGTAGGAGGGTTCCCCTTTCTCCGCATACAAGCCAACATCATTTCCTGACTTGTTAATTTTAGCCATTCTGACTGGTGTGAGGTGGTATCTCATTGAGGTTTTGATTTGGATTTCCCTGATGCCGAGTGATGTTCAGCACTTTTTCATGTGCCTGTTGGCCATTTGGATGTCTTCCTTGGAAAAATGTCTGTTCATGTCTTCTTCCCATTTCTTGATTGGATTATTTGTTCTTTGGGTGTTGAGTTTGATAAGTTCTTTATAGATTTTGGATACTAGCCCTTTATCTGATATGTCATTTGCAAGTATCTTCTCCTCTTCTGTCGGTTGTCTTTTGGTTTTGTGGACTGTTTCTTTTGCTGTGCAAAAGCTTTTTATCTTGATGGGGTCCCAACAGTTCATTTTTGCCCTTGCTTCCCCTGCCTTTGGCGATGTTTCGAGGAAGAAGTTGCTGCGGCTGAGGTCGAAGAGGTTGCTACCTGTGTTCTCCTTTAGGATGTTGATGGACTCCTGTCTCACATTTAGGTCTTTCAACCATTTGGAGTCTATTTTTGTGTGTGGTGTAAGGAAATGGTCCAGTTTCATTCTTCTGCATGAGGCTGTCCAATTTTCCCAACACCACTTGTTGAAGAGACTGCCTTTTTTCCATTGGACATTCTTTCCTGCTTTGTCAAAGATGAGTTGACCATAGAGTTGAGGGTCCATTTCTGGGCTCTCTATTCTGTTCCATTGATCTTTGTGTCTGTTTTTGTGCCAGTACCATACTGTCTTGATGATGACAGCTTTGTAATAGAGCTGGAAGACTGGAATTGTGATGCTGCCACCTTTGCATTTCTTTTTCAACATTCCTCTGGCTATTCGGGGTCTTTTTTGGTTCCATAAACATTTTAGGATTATTTGTTCCATTTCTTTGAAAAAAGTGGATGATATTTTGATGGGGATTGCATTGAAAGTGTAGATTGCTCTAGGTAGCATTGACATCTTCACAATGTTTGTTCTTCCAATCCATGAGCATGGAACATTTTTCCATTTCTTTGTGTCTTCCTCAATTTCTTTCATTAGTATTTTATAGTTTTCTGAGTACAGATCCTTTGCCTCTTTGGTTAGATTTATTCCTAGGTATCTTATGGTTTTGGATACAATTGTAAGTGGTAATTTCTCTCTCTTCTGTCTTGTTGTTGGTGTACAGGAATGCCACTGATTTCTGGGCACTGATTTTATATCCTGCCACTTTACCGAATTCCTGTATGAGTCCTAGCAGTTTTGGGGTGGAGTCTTTTGGGTTGTCCACATAAAGTAGCATATCATCTGCAAAGAGTGAGAGTTTGACTTCCTCTTTGCCACTTTGGATGCCTTTGATTTCTTTTTGTTGTCTGATTACTGTGGCTAGGACTTCTAATACTATGTTGAATAGCAGTGGTGATAGTGGACATCCCCGCTGCGTTCCTGACCTTAGGGGGAAAGCTCTCAGTTTTCCCCATTGAGAATGATATTTGCAGTAGGTTTTTCATAGACGACTTTTATGATATTGAGTTATGTACCCTCTATCCCTATACTCTGAGGACTTTTGATCAAGAAAGGATGCTGTACTTTGTCAAATGCTTTTTCTGCATCTATTGAGAGAATCATATGATTCTTGTTCTTTCTTTTGTTAATATATTGTATCACGTTGATTGATTTGCGGATGTTGAACCAGCTTTGCAGCCCAGGGATAAACCCGACTTGATCATGGTGAATAATCCTTTTAATGTACTGTTGGGTCCTATTGGCTAGTATTTTGGTGAGAATTTTTGCATCCATGTTCATCAAGGATATTGGTCTGCCATTCTCCTTTTTGATGGGGTCTTTGTCTGGTTTTGGGATCAAGGTAATGGTGGCCTCATAAAATGAGTGTGGAAGTTTTCCTTCCATTTCTGTTTTTTGGAACAGTTTCAGGAGAATAGGTATTAATTCTTCTTTAAATGTCTGATAGAATTCCCCTGGGAAGCCATCTGGCCCTGGGCTTTTGTTTGTTGGGAGATTTTTGATGACTGCTTCAATTTCCTTAGTGGTTACAGGTCTGTTCAGGTTTTCTAATTCTTCCTGGTTCAATTTTGGTAGTTCATACATCTCTAGGAATGCATCCATTTCTTTCACGTTATCTAATTTGCTGGCATAGAATTGCTCATAATATGTTCTTATACTTGTTTGTATTTCTTTGGTGTTGGTTGTGATCTCTCCTCTTTCATTCATGATTTTGTGGATTTGGGTCATTTCTCTTTTCTTATTGATAAGTCTGGCCAGGGGTTTATCAATCTTGTTAATTCTTTCAAAGAACCAGCTCCTAGTTTCGTTGATCTGTTCTACTGTTCTTTTGGTTTCTATTTCAATGATTTCTGCTCTGATCTTTATTATTTCTCTTCTCCTGCTGGGTTTAGGCTTCAGTTGCTGTTTTTTTCTTTAGCTCCTTTAAGTGTAGGGTTAGGTTGTGTATTTGAGACCTTTCTTGTTTCTTGAGAAAGGCTTGTATTGGTATATACTTTCCTCTCAGGACTGCCTTTGTTGTATCACAAAGATTTTGAACAGTTGTGTTTTCATTTTCATTGTTTCCATGAATTTCTTTAATTCTTCTTTAATTTCCTGGTTGACCCATTCATTCTTTAGTAGGATGCTCTTTAGCCTCCATGTATTTGAGTTCTTTCCACTTTTCTTCTTGTGATTGAGTTCTAGTTTCAAAGCACTGTGGTCTGAAAATATGCAGGGAATAATCCCAGTCTTTTGGTACCAGTTGAGACCTGATTTGTGACCTAGGATGTGATCTGTTCTGGAGAATGTTCCATGGGCACTAGAGAAGAATGTGTATTCTGTTGCTTTGGGATGGAATGTTCTAAATATGTGTGTGAAGTCCATTTGGTCCAGTGTGTCATTTAAAGTCTTTCTTTCCTTGTTGATCTTTTGCTTAGATGATCTTTGTATTTCAGTCAGGGGGGTGTTAAAGTCCCCCGCTCTTATTGTATTGTTGTCAATGTGTCTCTTTGCTTTTGTTATTAATTGCCTTATATAATTGGCTGCTCCCGTGTTCGGGGCATAGATATTTACAATTGTTAGATCTTCTTGTTGGATAGACCCTTTAAGTAGGATATAGTGTCCTTCCTGATCTCTTATTACAGTCTTTGGTTTAAAATCTAATTTGTCTGATATAAGGATTGCCACCCCAGCCTTCTTTTGGTGTCCATTAGCATGGTAAATGGTTTTCCACCCCCTCACTTTCAATCTGGGGGTGTGTTTCGGTCTAAAATGAGTCTCTTGCAGACAGCATATTGATGGGTCTTGTTTTTTAATCCAATCTGATACCCTGTGTCTTTTGATTGGGGCACTGAGCCCATTTACGTTCAGGGTAACTATTGAAAGGTATGAATTTAGTGCCATGGCACTGCCTGTTAGGTGACTGTTACTGTATATTGTCTGTGTTCCTTTCTGGTCTATGCTGCTTTTAGGCTCTCTCTTTGCTTAGAGAACCCCTTTCAATATTTTTTGGAGGGCTGGTTTCATGTTTGTAAATTCCTTTAGTTTTTGTTTGTCCTGGAAGCTTTTTCTCTCTCCTTCAAATTTCAATGACAACTTAGCTGGATATAGTATTCTTGGCTGCATATTTTTCTCATTTAGTGCTCTGAAGATATCATGCCAGTCCTTTCTGGCCTGCCAGGTCTCTGTGGATAGGTCTGTTGCCAGTGTAATGTTTCTACCATTGTAGGTTACATATCTCTTCTCCCGAGCTGCTTTCAAGATTTTCTCTTTGTCTCTGAGACTTGTAAGTTTTACTATTAGATGTCGGGGTGTTGACTTATTTTTATTGATTTTGAGGGGGTCCTCTGTGCCTCCTGGATTTTGATGCCTGTTTCCTTCCCCACATTAGGGAGGTTTTCTGCTATAATTTGCTCCAATATACCTTCTGCCCCTCTGTCTCTCTTCTTCTGGGATCCCAATTATTCTAATGTTGTTTCATCTTATCATATCTCTTATCTCTCGAATTCTGCCCTCGTGATCCAGTACTTGTTTATCTCTCTTTTTCTCAGCTTCTTTATTTTCCATCATTTGGTCTTCTATGTCACTAATTCTCTCTTCTGCCTCATTTATCCTAGCAGTTTGTGCCCCCATTTTTGATTGCACCTCATTAATAGCGTTTTCGATTTCGATTTGGTTAGATTTTAGTTCTTTCATTTCTCCAGAAAGAGTTTCTCTAATAACTTCCATGCTTTTTTCAAGTCCAGCTAGTATCTTTTAAATTATGATTCTGAACTCTAGGTCTGCCATCATACTAATGTCCGTATTCAGTAGGTCCCTGGCAGATGGTACCACCTCTTGTTCTTTTCGTTGAGGTGATTTTTTCGTCTTGTCATTTTGTCCAGAGGAGAATAGATGAATGAGAGAACAAAATGCTAACAGTGTAACAATGTCCCCAGAAAATATACTCTAAACAAATCAGAAAAGACCTGAAACCAGGGGAAAAGAAAGGGAAAGAAAGGAAAAAGACAGAGAAAAAAAAAGGAAAAAGAAAAAGACAAAAACAAACAAAAACAGAACAAAACAAAAATAACACAATATGATCAAATATGATCAGGCTACTGCATAGATCAGTGCCACACACTAGATTTTGGGTGTATTTTGGTCTGTTAGAAGAAAGTACCTCCTAAAATTTTAAAGAAAGAAAGATATATATGTACAAAATAAGGGTTGATACGATGAAGGGATAGAACATGTCTGTAAAGGAGAAAATTATAAAAAAAATTAAAAAAGGAATTGATAAAATCTTGTTTGAAAAAAGAAAGAAGATTTAAAAAAAAAGAAAAAAAAGGTAGAGAATGTGATCAGGCAGGAGACTAGAATAAAGCCATACACTAGTGATTTAGGGTATATTTTGATCTGTTAGAAGAAACTGTATCCCAAATTTTAAAGAGAGAACAACTTATATATATATGCCAAAAATAAGGGTAACTACTATGAAGGGATAGAATATGACTCTAAAAATGAAAAATAAAAATGTTTCTTTTAGAAAAGGGATTGATAAGGTGTTGGTTGAAAAACGGAAAAAGAAAAATTAAAAAAAAACAGTTAAAAAAATTAACTTTGAAAGACTGATGAATCATGGTAAAGAAAGCCATAAATTCTCTGTGCTGTATTCCCCTAGCACTGCCGTTCTCCCGTTCTCATTGATCGGTAAACTTGGTCTTGGCGGGCTGTTCGTGCTGATCTTCTGGGGGAGGGGCCTGTTGCCATGGTTCCCAAATGTCTTTGCCGGAGGCGGAATTGCCCCGCCCTTCTCGGTCCGGGCTAAGCAATCTGCTCGGGTTTGCTCTCAGGAGCTTTTGTTCCCTGCAAGCTCTCAGTACAGCTTTGGAGGATGAGAGTGAAAATGGTGGCCTCCCAATCTCCACCCCGGAGGAGCCGAGAACTCGGGGCCCTGCTCCTCAGTGCGCCCCCAGAGAAAAGCAGTCAGTCACTCCCATCTCCCCAGTCTCCAGCCACACTCTGTGCTCACCCGGCCTGTGACCGAGCATTTCTATCTCTGGCACCTGACTCGGTGTGGAGTCTCCAAACCCAGCAGATCCCTGCGGTGCACTCCCGCGCCGCTCCTCCAGGGGGAAGAAGGGGAGTCTCCCTGGCTCTGCTGCTTGTTGGGTCCCTGCTGAAGGATCAGTGGCCCAACTGTCACTGATCACAGTTTATGGCAACCCCGAGCTGAGAACCCACGCCTCGGCTCCATCTCCGCAGCCAGCTTCCCCGCTCTGATACCTGGGAGCTCTGCCGCACTCAGGCACTCCCAGTCTTTCTGTGACCTCCGAGGGTCCTGTGACCACACTGTCCCACACTGTCCCACTGTCCCACGAGGGTTCCAGCCCCCACTTAACCACCGGAGCGACATCCCTCAGCGGAGCCAACTTCTAAAAGTTCTGATTTTGTGCTCCGCAGCTCTACCACTTGCCAGAAGTGTCCGATGGAGGCCCCCTCCCCCGCCGTCTATCCTCCCAAATATCGCCTTGGATTCACTTCTCCACACGTCCTACCTTCCAGAAAGTGGTTGCTTTTCTGTTCAGAGAGTTGTTGCTTTTCTTTTCTTCGATTTCCTGTTGAGTTCGTAGGTGTTCAGAATGGTTTGATCCCTATTCAGCTGAATTCCTGAGACGAGATGAAATCCAGGTCTCCTACTCATCTGCCACCTTGCTCTGCCCCCAAAAATGTTTTTCTTAGAATCAAGAAGTTTCTTTTCTTTTCTTCAAAGATTTATTTATTTATTTGAGAGAGAAAGAGCATGCGGATAGGCAGAGGGGGAGAGGTAGAGAGAATCTCAAGCAGACCCCCCCTGAGCACGGAGACTGACATGGGGTTAGCTTGATCTCAGGACCCTGAGATCTTGACCTGAGCCGAAATCAAGAGTCTGACACTTAACTGACTGAGCCATCCAGGCACCCCAGAATCAAGAAATTTCATTCTGGCATTCCTTCTAACAATTTGAATTCCAAACAAGCAATCAATATCCAGTACAAATATTTTGAAGTGATGGCATATAGATAAGATTAAGTAAGATTAAAAACAAAAATAAGAACATGTGGCTGTATTTGTTTTCAAAGCATAGACTCTTCACAATATAATTATATTGCTAACACACTGAAAATTATAATGGTGTAGAAGAACATTTTTTTAATTTAAATTGTGTTAGTTAACATACCATGCAATATTGGATGCAACTTCTAGAGTAGAATTCAGTGATTCATCACTTACATACAACACCCAGTGCTCATCATAGCAAGTACCCTCCTTAATACCCTTCTCCCATCTAGCCCATCCCCCACCCACCTCCCTCCATCAACCCTCCGTTTGTTCCCTATGGTTGAGTCTCTAATCTCTTGTTTCTCTCTCTCCTCTTTCTCTTTTCACCTTTCCCATATGTTCATCTCTTTTCTTTCTTAAATTCCACATATGAGTGAAATCATATTGCATTTGTCTTTCTCTGACTTATTTCACTTAGCATAAAATATACTCTAGCTCCATCGACATAGTTATAAATGGTAAGATTTCATTTTTTGATGGCTGAGTAATATTCCAGTGTGTGTGTGTGTGTGTGTGTGTGTGTGTGTGTGTGTGTACACCACATCTTTTTTATCCATTCATCAGTCAACGGATACTTGGGCTCTCTCCATAGTTTGGCTATTGTTGATAATGTTGCTATAAACATCAGGGTGCATTTATCCCTTCAAATCAATATTTTCATATCCTTTGGTAAAAACCTAGTAGTGCAATTGCTGGGTCATAAGGTAGTCCTATTTTTCAACTTTTTGAGGAACTCCAAACTGTTCTCCAGAGTGGCTGCACCAGTTTGCATTCCCACAATAGTACACAAGGTTTCCCCTTTCTCCACATCCTCGCTGACACCTGTTGTTTCTTGTGTTGTTAATTTTAGAAGAACATTTTAAAACGTATTTTAGCTTCTGTTTATATTATTTTATAGTAATATTTTCTGATGTAAATTTTTGAGTTCTGATTGATCTAACCAAATAATGCATAAATCAAGACTAATTCAGCATTCCATAGTGATTCCGTTGCACAATAAAATCAATAAAAATACCTCTCAAGTCATGGAAGTCAGGACCCAGTAGCCCGTGTTTCTGGCTTATAATAACAAGACAGGGATAACTTTACTCTGTATGATCTTACAAATATCTTCAAATAGTGTTGCAAGAGTGCTGAAAATCAGAACAAGTTTCTAACTGATAAAAATGATTAAAGTCCTAGAATTATTGCGAGATGATATCACAGACTGGAATGAGATCAGCTAAAATAATTGCATGGCGCATCATTTTTTATCACAGAGTATTTTTCTTAGGATAGAATGTCTTTTGTATATTTTTAAATTTTGTTTTCCAACTAATGAACCACGAATATCTGTATTAATTTTCATGCATAACTGATCCATGTAGTACAATCTCATCTATTGTGTTATTAAAATGATTAGTTTTGTTATAAAATTAAATGTAATACAGATTGAAGTAGTTTGGGAAAACAGAAACAAACAAAATTGCAATATTACACTAGAAGATTCCACCACTACCATAGGCCTTCTAGGTTTTTTTCCCTACATGTTTGTATTTTTGTATGGCAGACATTAGCTTATATATAAAATATTGTCAACAGTTTCTGCATGGATTTGAATGCCAATGGTACAACTTAGATTATATTATAACAAAATGGAAAAAACAATGTTGCAGAAAAAAATGTTAAAATGCAAATAAGACTTGGCACTAATTTTGCAGCTTAGTCCATTTTTATCATGCATTAGTGTCTACCCATATGAAAGAATCAGTAGGAGGCCAAACTGACTTCCTATTTTGTAGATAAAACTTTATTGGAACATGGCCACATTCATTTGTTAACATGTTGTCTACAGTGCTTTTCCACTAAAATGGCAGAATTTAGCAATTGCAGCAAAGATGGTAGGGCCCACAAAGCTGGAAACATTTATTATTTACCCCCCTACTGAAAAACATTTGCCAATTCCTGCAGTAGGATATCAAAAAAATACAACACTTGGTAATGGCACCCAAAAGCTTACAATGTATTTAGGCAAAAAAATATACACATTAAATACATAACCACCAAGAGCTGCAGTTAGTCTACTGAGTTCCCCAACCATGGTTTTCTACTTGGGAAAAATCCAGTTTGAGATAATCTTTCATGATCTTTGGTGATATGGGCAAAGTGATTTTTCTAGATAGACTAGAGTGAATTAAGAACCAACAATTTAAAAATTTGAGTTAAAGCAAATAAAAGTAACATTCTATTCCATCGATTTAGATTTTTATAAATTAACATATTTAATATAATATTGATTTATGTATTTTTTTGACTTAACAACTTAAGCGTAAACCATATCTGGAATTTCCCTTAGAAGTTAAAAAAAAGGGGGTATCTGGGTGGCTCAGTTAGTTGTCTGCCTTCAGTTCGGGTCATGGTCCCAGGGTCCTGGGATCGAGCCTCGCGTGGGGCTCCCTGCTCGCTGGGAGCCTGCTTCTCCCTCTGCTCCTCAGTGCTCTCTCTGGCTATCTCTCTTTCTCTTAAGTAAATAAATAAAATCTTTTTAAAAAAGAAGTTAAAAAAAGTCATGCATCTGGTTGAAAATATAGACACAGCTATAAAATCTAAACATTTTCAATCCTATGTATGTTTTATGCTTTGATAAATGACCTCCATAGAGGTAAATAAAGCCATAGGGGGAAAATTTTTTGAGAATGCAAAATTCTCCTATGGTATAGATTTTGCGGACGGATTTGTTTAATGAACTGGCTTAAGTCCTGGGGTACATAGAGAATTAATATTCTGGATGAAGAATTACATTTGAAAAAACCATATGATAATGGGGAAATATTAGGGAACATAGAACTAAAACATTAGAATGTTAGTTAAGTTGTTTGTGCCTCTCTAATTTATGTTTTCTATTGAGGTAAGAATAGTTAACATGAGATCGACCCTACTAACATGTCTTTCAGTGCATAATACAATGTTGTTAACTATAAGCACATTGTCAAAGGGCAGATCAACATAATTTATTCATCTTGCATAATCGAAATTTTATATACATTGAACAACTTCCCATTTCCCCTTCTCTGACAACCACCATTTTACTCTCTTTCCATGACTTTGTTTTAGGTACTCATGTAAGTGGAATTATGCAGTACTTATCTTTTTTAATTGGTTTATTTCACTTACCATAACATCCTTCAGGTTCATCCATGCTGTTGCATATGACAAGATACTTCTTTTTTTTAAGGCTGAATAATATTCCAGTGTGTATGTATGTATGTGTGTGTGTATAAATGTGATTACATACATATATGTGTGTGTATATATATATATATATATACATATATAAGAATTGAAATCAGAATCTCAAAGATTTATCTGTATTTCCATGTTTATTACAGGATTATTCACATGGGAGTAATAAACATGGAAGCACAGGTATCTCTGAAATTTGTTTCAATTGTTTTGGGTGTATACCCAAAAGTGGGATTGCTGGATCAGATGCTGATTCTATTTTTAGTGTTTGAGTGACCTTTACACTGTGTTCCACAGTAGCTACACCATTTTTCACTCCCTCCAACAGTGCACATGTGTTCCCATTTCTCCATATACTCCTCCATACCTGATATTTTTTGGTTTTTGGAAAATGCCATCTTAACAACTGTGAAGTGATATCTTGTTGGGCATTTTCCTGTGGATTAGTGATGTTGAGCATCTTTTCATATGCCCATTGGCCATGTGTAGGTTTTTCTTAGAGATATATCTATTCAAGCCTTCCTCCCATTTTAATTGGGCTGTTTATTTGCTATTGAGTTGTAGGAGTTCCTTATATATTTTGAAAATGAATTCCTTATCAGATATATGGTTTACAAATATTTTTCCAATCCCATAGGGTTTTTTTTTCACTTGTTGATGATTTCCTTTGTTGTGCAGAAGTTTGTTTGTGTTTTCATTTGATGTAGTGCCACTTGTCTATTTTTGCTTTTCCTTTGGTGCCATATCCAAGAAATCCTTGCCAAGACCAATGTTGTGAAGCTTTTTCCCTATGTTTTCTTCTAATAGTTTTATAGTTTAAGGCCTTATGTTGAAGTCTTTAATCCTTTTCAAGTTTACTATTGTGTATGGTGTAAGATAAAGGTCTAGTTTCGTTCTTTTGCATATGGATATCCAGTTTTCCCAACATCATTTGTTGAAGAGACTATCTTTTTCACATTGTGTATTCTTGGCACTTTAGTTGAGAATAATCAATCATATATATGTGAAGTTTACTTGTGGGATCTCTATTCTGTTCTGTTGGTCTATATATCTGTTTATACCTCAATACAATGTTTTTCATTACAATAGCTTATATATATATATAATATATTTGTTGAATTTGAATATAATATATTCAAAGATACATATGTATTTGAAATCAGAAGTGTGATAGTCCCAAATTTGTTCTTCTTTCTCAAGTTTGCTTGGACTATTTGGGGTCTCAAATCATAACATGGATTCTTCCCTACTTGATGAGACAGTCTCTGTGTCATTTCAACATGTATTTCATAAATGGAAAATGAAATATTGAAAAAAAGATTTATCTTTTCATGTGGAAGGACAGATTTTGAGCACTTTAAACTGGCATTTCCAAAACTAAAATCAGTGATCTCTTTGTTTCACTCCAAGTAGCAAATTTCAGATTTTTGAATTTCTAATATATAAGGTTCATTTTAGATCTAAATACATTACATAGCAAAATATAGTATTTTTAAATTATAAGCAATTTTAGAGATTATAAGTTTAACCCATCATTTTTTTAGCTGAGCATATTGAGATTTAGTAATATATAGAAGTAATTTGGTTATACAGTTATTAATTTTCCAAAGTAAAATAAGTTTTCAGTTTCCTAAAACAGGGTATATTCTGCCTTAATTGTGAAAAGTGGTGATTACTTCAGTATGAAAAAAGGTAAATAATAAAAGCAAAATATCAGAAACACTCATTAGGATAATTCTGGCATGTATTTTGTTGCTAGACAAACTCACTTAGGTAGTCATTGGTTTCATTGATATTTTAGGAATTATGGGAGGAATATTCACCAACACTAATGCCAGTTATATATGTAAATCCTCTGTACAATGATGGGAGAATAACCCCAAAGTGTTTGACTTAATTAATCTTTTTCTGAGGCCCTTCACTACAGAACAAAAAATCTAAATAATGAGTAGGGACAGAGTATTAAGTATCTTTCTGCACTTAGGGGATGATTAATTATAATGGCTAAACCCCTGAACATTAAGTTGAATACTAATCTGATGACAGAGTTTGGAAATAAGCCAGTACTGAATCTGGGTTTTTTCTGTCCTTTTGACAGAATAATAAAAAGAAAAAGAGGAACATATTAACAGTTTATGCTTATTCCACTTCAAATCTGCTTGTTAGTCAAGTAAAAATGTAAATTTCTCCCACCTTCTTGACCATAAATGTAAATTGCATATATATCTCTTAGTGATTTGGTACTCATCTCTGTTTTGAGATAGTGAAAAAAAGGAAATAACGAAGAGTAAAACCCCTCGAATCTATAATTTACACTTGCATCTTTTCATTGTGCTTGCCTGTTGTCTGTAGACAGAGGAAAAGTGCAGTCCTGTAGAGTTGCAAGCTGCTTTGAGGTGGTTTTGATTTACAGAGCAAATACCTACTAGATTGTTCCATATCACATGGATTCACAGGGCTGGTGCAAATAAACTCAAAGGGCAAATGGATAAAAGGTCAAAAGATAAATGTTATTAAAGACTTTTGCCAATAGACAATAGAAGTAGGGAAACTACTTTCACAGGAAGAGTTAGAAAAACAAGTAGCTCTTTCAAACTTATTTTTGTTGTTCCAAGGGATTAACCATACTCCAATGATAATAGGAGGGAAAAAGTCTTCAAGACGCTTACTTCTAAATCCCCCTTCTCTGGCTTTACTATTTAAAAATAGAGAAGAATATAAGGTCTAGTATCTACCTCCTTGAGCACTAATAAATTTCTCTTTTCTTTGATGTGGATCAATTTGGTCATGACACCATTCTTCAGATTGTTCACCTTGCTCCATTCATTGAGAATAAAGCACCATGCTATTGCTGTGTGCTAGGAATTTTTCCCCATTAACTTACTGCTATTGTCAGTTTGTCTTTTTATATGTGACCTCAAATTTCACACACACACACACACACACACACACACACACACATATGTAAACGTATATATACATTTATGTATATTTAAATCTATACATTTATATTTATATATTTAGATTTTGCTAAATTCATATTATTTTGAATAATTGGAATTTTAAAAATTTTAAAAATTCATATGAGTTCTGCTGAAGTCTCTTTTGAGGAAAGATATCTGACCTTATGTTAATACTATCAACTAGATGTAGCTATAAATATGGAACCAAAATAACATTGGGTTTCTACTTCTGTGTGGTGACTCATCTGTGGCAAGGTTACATTCCCAAGAAGCATTGGAAAGTATAGAAACATTTAGTAAATTTTTTCCATGATACAGTGATAGCATAAATTGATGTAAAGAAAATAAGTGTATTCATTCATTTGTCTTCTAAGTGACTATAATGACTACTTTGGAATCTACTTCTCTGCTCTCTATACTTTCCTCTGAAAACTCTCTGCCAGAAATCTGCTCCCAGTGGCTCATTATTTTCTCTCCTCTCCCTTGCTGTCTCAATTCAGTAATTCAGTATTGAACAGGTCAACTTATCCCCTGTGCCCTTTCTTATCCATGAACTTTCTGACATTTTACCCATTGTCTGTATTTATTTTACAAAGCCTTGATTTATGTGCAGAAATGCCTTAGATATTTTTTGAGAAGACAGAAAGGCATTAATCTGCTGACATGTCACTTTGTGAATTTATAGATTTTATTTTGTAATATTCTATTAAATGCATTTTATATTAATCAACAATCTTTCTTGTTTTTGTTGTTTCTCTTTTCATATCAGAAGAAAAGCCTAGAAAGCCTAAGTTATCATTAGGCAGTATTGCCAGAATCTTTATTTCTGCCTTGTGAGACTGTAGGCAGAGAATCAGCTGAGCCATGCTATGTCTGGACTTCTGACCTACAGAAGATTTTTTTTCCAGGAAATCGACTCAGGAAAAGTAGAAAATCTTCTTTCTACTTTCAGAAAGGAACAAGGGAAGGTTTTAGGACTGCTGTGAGGAAGGTGAAGAATTCAGAAGATAGCACCCACAGACTAGGAACATGACACCTGACAACACAAACCTAAGACCTTGGTGTGTCTGTCTTCTGCAGATGTTGCTTGGGGCAGGTTCTGACCATCCAAGAGAAACCCTACAATTTGATGTTTTAGACAAATAATGTAGCAGCAAACCCCAGCATTAGGAAAACGAAGTCAAAGTATAGACTTATCTAAGGTGGCAATCCTGATTACTCACAGCTATCATGTGGCTTTCAGGATAGTCAGAAGTTTCTTCCTCCAAGTGGAGACTAGAATGCTGGAAGGGACATAGAGCTTGTGTCCATTCTGAGTTTCAGTTTTCCAGTGGAAAACCAGGGTTGGGACAAAGAAAACAGGGTGTGTGGCTAATTCTGCATTACAGTGGAAGGTCCATGATCACAGATTTCCACAGTGGATGTTATGGTGACAACACAATCAATATGACCAGCTGTGTGTTCACAGGCATCAAGGTGGCAGGGATAAGACTCACTCAGGCACTGCATGTTAGAGATAAGTACAAGTTCAAAAATAAAAAAAGGTCCCTCTGGCATGCCAACAGGCCCCTCTCCACTTCTTATGGCAACACACAGACTTCTGATCTTAGAGAGGCAAAGGGAAGAGCAACACTAAAAGCTTGAACATGGATATCACCTTCTGTCCAAAATGAAGTAGCAGGAAATAGATTTACAATCCCATCTTCAACAAACAGAACACCAGATCAATTATAAGAAACGATGCTTTTAAAGGCACTGAGCATCATCAAAAAAAGTCAGTGATTGATGACTGTAATAGCCAGAATTCTAAAGAGGACATTCTGAGATTACCATCCTCTGGTTATCCATTCAGGCAATATCAGCAGGCACTGTCACGAAGGAACTCTGTAGATACCATTATGATTACTAACCAGCTGACTTTAAGATAGAGAGTTCATCCTGGACCATCAAGGGGATCCCAAAGTACTCATAGAAAAAGGAGGCAGAAGAGTCAGCAAGAACAATGCTGCAAAAGAAGAGAAGAAAGGCAGGAGATGAGGCAGTAGGAGGGGGTCACAGAGAGTAGAAACCTGTAAGGACTTGATACACCAAACTTGGCTTTGAAGTTGGCTACTGACCAGTAGATATTAGCAGCCTCTAGAAACTGAGAACAACCCATGCCCTACAGCCACATAGAAACGAACTCTGCCAACAACCAGAATAGGCTGAGCAACAGATTATGTTCCAGAGCCTCTGGAATGGAATACAGTATTGCCAGAATCTTTATTTCTACCTTGTGAGACTGTAGGCAGAGAATCAGCTGAGCCATGCTATGTCTGGACTTCTGACCTACAGAACTGTAGAAAATAAGTGGGCATTGTTTTAAGTCTCGAAGTTTGTATTAATTTGTTATGGCCGCAATTGAAAATGAAAATAAACACACTGAAGGACAGGAAACAAACCAGTGAGCCCTACAACTGTCCCATTTTACTGCTTTAAAGGAATGACAAGACCATGGTTCTGGTAGAGAAGACCAAGGCAGAGCAGGCACACTCCTTTGTTTGGGCAGACAGAACTGAGAATCAGGGGAGATAAAAGCAGAGAGAATTCACAGGACAGAGGAGAAAGATGTGCAGAAACAGCTGATCTGCAAGAGGCTTCCCTTCAAGCATTCACCAGAGTTCTGATCAGCATCTGTGTGTGAAGAAACTCCCCAAGACCATAGAAAGGATCATTCAAAATGATCAGGAAGAACAGGATTAGGAATTCACACAAGGCTGGGAATAGTGCCTGCTCCTACCAGAGAGAACAGAAAACTCATATTGACAGGGCATCCATAGAGAAGACTCCTGACACATCAGTGGGAAACAATTAGCTCTAAGCCGAACACCGCTCTGGTCCATAACAAATCTTAAAGGAAAACATGAAAGTATCAAACTATTTCCAACTAAATGGCACCCCAGAACTACACATAATAAGAGGAATTCAAAAATATCTAGGCCTTAAGAGGGTAAAGTTCACAGTCTTGCATCCAAACAGGTGAGATATATATGTAAAGAAGCAAGAAAACATGGCTTGAAAAGAGGAGTATTCAATGAAAACCAACTCAGAACTGACACCTGTTAGCCTCATAATGCAAGGACATTAACAATTATCATATCTGTATCCCACATGCTAAAAAAATGATAAAAATATATAAACATAGAAAATATAAAAGAGACCCAAAATGAATTTCCAGTGATGAAAACTGTAGCGCCTAAGATGAACAATACATTGGATGAGATTAACGACAGACTGGATATTGCAGAGGAAGATTAAGAAGTTTAAAGACATAGCAATACATATTATCTAAAATGAATAGCAGAGGGAGGGAAGAATATATGAACAGAATATCAGTTAATTGTGAGATCAACTTCAAGAAGCCTAATACACTTGTTATTAGAATCCTCAAAGGAGGAAAGGGGGCCAGAAAAAATATATTTGAAAAAAATAGCTTAATTTTTCCAAATTTGATTCAAATTATAGACTCACAAATCCAAGAAGCTCAATGGACCAAACTTCATAAACATGAGGAATACTATATAAATTTACATTACTGAGTTGGTTAAAACCAAAGATTAAGAGAAAATCTTAAAAGGAAACAGTAAAAACAAAACAAAAAATCCACCAGGAACAAAATAAGGTTGACAGCAGATATTTTATCAGAGAGAAAATGAACGAGGAGACAGTGAACTCATCTCCTTAATTTCTATACTTGAAGAATTCAATAATATAGAATTCCATAATCAGTGAAAAATCTCTTAAAGAGCAAAAGCAAAATAAAGACTTTCAGACAGAAAAAATCCAGGCGACTTCATTTCCAATAGATCTGCAGTATAAGAAAAGAAAAAGCTAGGTCACCAGGAAGAAGAAAAATCATCCCACATGGAAATCTGGATCTACATAGAGGAATGAAGAGTGTAAGGACATATAGAAAGGTATGAAATACTCCTTATGGTTTAAACCTGAAAGGTGAGTTACTATTTCATACTAACAATGTAGAGTAAAGTTTGTAATATATGTAAATGTAGTAAAATACATTTAAAAATAGCACAAAGCTGGATAAGGGAGGAATGGAAATAAGCTGTTTAAGTTTATTGTCCTATGCATGAAATCATAGAATGTCACTTAATGATAGACAATGATGGGGTAGATGTGTATACTCTAAAACCTAGGGCAACCACTAAAATAAAACTAAAAAAAAAAAAGTTATAGCTAGTTAATAAACCAACAAATGACATAATGTGGGATATTTTATTTTATTTTATTTTATTTTATTTTATTTTATTTTTAGAAAGAGAGTGAGTGCAAATGGGGTTGGGAGAGACAGAGGGAGAGAGAGAGAATCTTAAGCCGGCTCCATATGCAGAACGGGCTAGACAAGAAGCTCCATCTCACGACCTTGAGATCATGGCCTGAGCCAAAATCAAGGGTCAGAGCCTCAACCAACTGAGCCACCCAATGTGGGATAATTTAAAAAAATACTCAGTTCATTAAAAAGTAGTCAAAAAAGAAAAAAGGGGAACAAAGAACAATGAAAATTGATATTAAATAAATGGTAAGATGGCAGATTTAAACCTAATTATATCACAGGTAATATTAAATGTAAGTGGTCTAAACACCCCAAAGCTTGTCCACTGTATAAAGAAGCATAAAACTGTGTAAAAAAAGCATTCATCCTATAGGTGATAGGATGAATGCAAGTAATGTGCTTTAAATATAAGGACAAGACTGGGTTAAAAGTAGAAGGATGGGAAAAGATTGGATTAGTCTGTATCCAATCTGGAGACAGAAACCACAAATAAAGAGGATTTTAATTTAAGTAGTTTTATATATACTAAGATACACAATTTATATAATATAAATAATTTTAATATAAAGCAACCATAGGACGGCAAGTGAAAACATGGAGCGAGAACTTTAAAAGGTCCCCAAGGGCCGTGGGAGACCACTCACGGAAAGGCACACTTAGAAGGAGAAATCACCCTGTGGTGAGGCCGGTGGAGGAATTGCAGCCAATTTAATGGAATGTTGCTGGGTTGCCTGGGCCGGGGCTGCTCCTGAGTTGCCAGGCAAGCAGCAACAAGACTGGGACCCCGGCGAGCCGCTGCTGATGGGCGAGGACTCGGAGGGTGTCAATGTGGTATATTGCAGGTCTTAGAGACCAGGAGCTGGAGAGACCTCCCTCTGCAGGAACCAGCTTAGGCTCTGGGATGCCCTGTGCTACTAGGTGTGTAGGGCTGCAGCAATCCTGGCCATGTGTGGATGGGGCCAAGGAAAAACATCAGAAAGCAACAGCCCAGGTTGGGGCTCAGCGCTGCACCGTCTTGGTTTCCTGGTGGTGCCCCCACTGCCTGAGTCAACAGCTGAAGGAAATGTGACCAAGGCAGTGTGGTATTGGTGCAAACAGAATACAGTTCAGAAATGGACACATATCCACACAGGCCACATACATATGATTTTCAACAAAAATGCAAGGACAATGGAGTGGAGAAAGGGAACTGTTCACAAACAGCACTGGAACAATTGAATATCCATACGCAGAAAACCTGAACTTCAATCCACACCTCGGACCATATATAAAAATGTACTCAAAATGGATGATAGACATAAATATAAAATCTAAAACTATACAGCTTCCAGAAGAATGCATAGAGGCATATTTTTGCATTCTTCAGTTAGGCAAAGATATTTTTAGATATGACACCAAAAGTACTATCTATAAAATAACAAATCAATAAATTGTTCTTTATCATGCTAAAAAAATATCTGCTTTTTGAAAAATAGTGTTAAGAAAATGAAAACAAAAACCCAAAGACTGGGAAAAAATATTTGCAGATCATATATCTGATAAAGAACTTGGGTCCAGGATACATAAAAAACTCTCAAACCTCACTGATCAGAAAACACATGGCTTAGCTTTAAAATGACTGGAATACTTCACCAAAATAGATAGACAAGATAATATATAAGCATATAAAGAAGATGCTCAATATTATTTGTCATCAGGGACATGCAAATTAGAACCAAACTGGGAAACCATTTCACACTTGTTAGAATTAAAAAGTCAGGCCATAAGAAATACTGATGAGGATGTGAGCGATCTGGATCACTCAAATACAACTCCTGGGGACTGCAAATGGGACAAACACTTTGAAAACCAGTTCTGCCATTTCTTAAAACCTTCATCATACATTGATCCAGCCAGTTCACTCCAGGTAAATTTGAGTCTCTAGGCACCTACAGTAACTGAGAGCATATGGACAGTTTGGAGGTAAAAGAAACAAAGATATCCATACATAGGTGCATTTAAGTTTCAAAACCTCCCCACCTCTGCTCACCCCCCTCATGATTTCTGGTAGAGGAGGAAGTCAAGAACAAAATAAGATATTACAAAGAAACAAAGTATTTTTCAAATCTGAGTTTTCCGTATAAACTTTTAACTTCATTAGTAACTCCTTTTAGTGATGAGCGGCATTTCTTATAACATTCACTGACCTTTAGCTAAATCCTTGCGCACTTTCCTGGAGCGCCACTCAATAAACACTTCTATCCTGACCTCTGCTTGAGGGAATACTATATATGTATTATGCAAACATCTCTACTAAAATGAATCGCAGTGCGCGGAGTTTAAATAGACTTCATTCATATCTTTGAAAACTTGATAATGCAAATATCTAGATTCCAGAAAATGCATGATTCTTCTGGAGTTGTCCTGAGTATGTCTTTGAGAAGAAAGTTGGTAGCGAGCCTTGAAATGGGATGCTTCACATTTCATTCAGTTTACTGTGGTATTTTTTGGAAAAGATAACATGTTGACAAAGCCATAACCAAAAGCTATAACCATTGGAGCAAAAAAAACAAATCCTGCCAACTGGTAAATTGGGTAAGACATTTAGGAAGGCCACAAATTGTGATAAGAAGCTGACTTGAAAATGTCATTTAAATAAGGCATAGCTGGAGTAAATACAAATACCCGTATTTTGATAGGGAAATAAAATACACAAACTGGGAGAAGTACATTTATTATCAAATGTAATACTAAAATGACTTGCAAAAGATCACTGGATATCTCACCAGGTATTTTACAAAATAAAAGAAAACTTAAGTGAACAGCAATTTTCTTGATTGATGTGTTTCCTCAGGCTACTGATTTACTCGATTCCCCACTGAATTTCCAATCCCACCTGCTATGTAGCCACTGCAGGCTTCCTATCAATGTACTGGGCTTTGTTACAACTCTCTGAGGAAGAGACTCATGCCAACAGAATGCCTATTAAATAGTAGTGTTTAATGCATACTTGAGGAAGGAAATAATAACATTAGGCACTTTTTTTACTGAGCACTTACAATGTCCCAGAACGTTCAGAAGTGTACGGATGACCCTTGAACTGGCTTTGAACTGCAGGGGTCCACTTATAGGCAGATTGTCATTGATAAATACAGTACAGTGCTGTAAATGTACTTTCTCTTCCTTTTGATTTTCTGAATAACTTCTTTTCTCTAGCCTACTTTATTGTAAGAGTACAGTATATAATAGATATACAAACTATGTGTTAATCGACTATGTTATCAGTAAGGCTTCTGGTCAATAGTGGGCTATCAGTTGTTAAATTTGGGGGCAGTTAAAAGTTATACACAGATTTTTGACTGTGAGGGTGGCCAGCGAGCCAACCCTCATGTTGTTCAAGGGTCAAGGGTATGCAGCCTTCTGTTGGGTTCCCTAGAAGCAGAGAATTCATGACATACCTTGAAGGAAAGTCTCAGGAAAGACACATGATGACTGGGAGAAGCAAGCTAGGGAAGGGAAAACAGACCCTCAAAATTGTGGTGTCAGGTGGGGTCCAGTATGTAGTCAGACCCAGCAGAGGCTCCTCAGAGCTGTCTTGCCTTAATACAAGGGACTTGGGGAGGTGGCGCCTGGGTGGCTCAGCTGGTTAAGTGTCGCCTTCAGCTCAGGTAATGATCCTGGAGTCCTGAGATGGAGCCCCACATCGGGCTCCCTGCTCAGCGGGGAGCCTGTGTCTCCCTCTGTCACACTCTCTCTCTCTCTCAGATAAATAAAATGTTTAAAAAAAAAAAACAAGGGACTTGGGTTTTGTAGAGCTTGGAGGGAGCTTGTAGGTGTCCCCTTAGAAGGAGGCTTCCACGACCCAAAGGGCAAGCTGCAGAGAGGGAATAAATGAAGGGAAATGCAGAAGCCCCAGCTGCATGGAGAGAAAATGCAGACCAGCCAAGCCAGCCAAGGATCCAGGGCACCTGGACATGAGCCAGCAGCACTTGCTGCAAGTGTGCCAATTCATTTAGTCCTGGAGGCAACCCTGCCAAGTAGGTAGGATTTTTGTGTCTATTTTTCATAGAAACTGATGCACAAGGTGCTTACTTCACTTGCCAACATTACCTAGCAAGGAAGTAGCTGTGCCCAGACGTGAGGAAAGAGAGGGAGAGAGGGAGGAATGAAGAGGCCAGGAGGCCAGACAGAGAGTGACAGTGAATCTGCAAACGCGTCCATGACCTCCTCCTGCTTTTCAGATGCTCCCGCAGTATCTGCCTTGGGAAGTTTACACAAGTCATTTCCAATAAAATTTGAAGGTCTTTACTTGGTTCTGTTTACGGAGGAACTTGGGTAAGGACGCATGGTACTTAGGACACTACTCCAGATATCCATTTTAAAAATCTAATTTTTCATTTCAAAATCGTGATGGAAACATCATTTCTCACTAAACAACTAGGGAAACCCTCACTCCGTTTTTCATTCATAGTATAGTTCTGTCCATTAATTTGTCTCTATGCTTTCTATAGACTCAGATGAACACTGGATATTCTCTACCTGGTGCCATAAATGAGCTACCTTACAAGTTTCTAGCAATATCAACTTACTTTGTCCCCTTTGATCTATTTATATGATTTTACCAACACCTCCATTTACATTATGTGCTACTAATTAGGTGACTTATGGCAATATGATTGATTAAATCTAAAATCTTGTTTCTCTAATCAGCATACTTTATTCTCATCTTTTCTCTTTACCTATTTCCTTGTCCTTTTAGACGAACTCACCTAAAATTCCATGTTTGTTTGAGCCTACATCTAAAACTCAGCTTCCTCTTAAGTTGTGCTGCATTGCTAGGTTTTTAAATCACATGTTTTCTATGTTAAAATTAACTCTGGACATCTCAAGTCATCATTGCCTGTATATCTGGCTGAATGTCCAAAAATAACACTAGAATTTTCTAGGTCCTTCATCTTCTATGCCACATTGCATTGTTAACCTTTTTGGCCAAAGTGTTCATCAGATGAAAGCTGAATCATATTATACAATTCCATATATCATATTGTATTTGCAAAAGGTTAATATGATTTCAATAACATAGTGAAAATGTAGTGGCATTGAGATGCTAATGTGAATTCCATCTAGGGGACATTCCCTCTCCATGAACTTTTTTATATCCTTTATCTGCAGCTCTTCTATCTCAGAGGTCCCCAAGGAAGTTTGCTGTGTCTCCCAATTTCTGCCAGGTGCACCTTATGTGGGCTTCACAAACAATCCAGAAAAGCTCTGACAAAGGCAGACAGAGAGGAGGCAAAGGAGAGGGGGAGTGATTTTCTACATCAAAGATAATACAACACACTCACCAACATTTTATAACAAGGTGTGTAACACACATTATCCATGCATTCTGAAAACATCCTGTCATTCTAGGTCTAGGGTGAGTCTTGCCAGGCATTTTGAAATTGTACTTGGAAATACAATTCCTAGTTCTCCCAATATGATCTAGGTGAGTGATGCATAAACAACCGTCTCTCTTATCACCAAGGCGAGGAAGACAAATGGAATTCAAGTAGCATATTCCGAGCAATTATATAGAGACTACTCCTGGTGGTACTGCTCTTCATCCTACACATACCTCACTGCTTATATGAAACAATCGCCGTCTGATGAATGATTTTAACAAAGCAGCAAAGAAACAACACTACAATGGCATAAAGAAGCAAGATTTGACCTACCAGTGTAACAGCTTACAATAATGACAGTTGAAGAGGAAAGGCAGATATAAAAAACTGTGAATATCAAACATAGTTTGAGACAAAAGAGTGTCATAATTTAGTTAGCATGACTGAGTTTTCAATGAAATCAACGATAGCCATAATCACTTAGAAGGCAGCATCTGATAGAAAAGAAAAAGCACTTAAATGCCTTGACCTTTTTTTTTTTACTTCTATTGTGGCAAGTGCTGTGCTGCCCATAATATAGGGAATTAATATATACTGATAGCATAAAATTTTTTTAAAGATTTTGTTTATTTATTTTATTTATTTATTTGAAAGAGAGAGAGAGCACAAGGGGGGTGAAGGGCAGAGGGAGAGGGACAAACGAACTCCCCACTGAATGCTGAGCACGGAGCCTAATGTGGGACAGGGGCTCCATCCCAGGACCCTGAGATCATGACCTGAACTGAAGTCAGAGGCTTAACCGATTGAGTCACCCAGGTGCCTGGGATAGCATCAAATTTTAAAACCAACAAATCTTTGATGTCAATTTAAGACATAGACTAGAGTAATGATCAGTGGAGAAAGGGAAGTCTCTTCCCTGATGTTATAATTCATAGGTCTTTCTTGGCCTCTCTACCTTGAATATTAAGAATAGTATGATCCAGTGCATTTTTTTCTTCATAATGGATAGTCCATGAAAAATTAAGAGTAATGAACAGTGAAGATATTCAGTAGCTAGAAATGATTAAATTATTACATTCTAGGGCCATACCGGTCTAAGAAAAACAACACACACATGAGATGCTTAAATATAAATTCTCCTACATAGAGCACTAAAGTCTAGGCATCTATCTACAAAATACAAACAAATTAAATGACCAGGTCAAACTCGCTGGACATTTATCTGAAAGCAGATATTTCTCTTTTACTAAAGAACACACAGAGAAAACAAAATTATTTCCTTAAGTAAATAACTGTTGGACTTTTGGTAGACTGATCTATTTAGCCATTTAAATAAATTCCCTTGATATTTTCATTCTTAAAATTTTTTTGATAAAAAATTAGCTAGGTCCCAATATCCTTAATTAATTAGCAATACTCATTTCCATTGTTTATTGATACAATATTCACTCCACACCTGAGTAAATATTCTTCCTTCAGAGAGTCACTGGCTAAATTATCCTGTGTCATTTATCACTAAAGGCGCAGTCATGTTTGTACTCTGAAGTTCCTTCTCTGCTAGAAGTAATTGAGGCTTTGAGCTTCCAAAAGGTTAACTAACCCATGAATGACCAAATAGTTTCATCTCAGAGGGTCATTGTTCTTAAAAGTTACAGTCATTAGAAGCCATGACAGCTTAACTACCTACCTTGGACTTGTTTTTAAACCATGAAGAATTAGAAACCAAAATAAAAATTCTCACTTTTATCAGGGGTTAGATTACCATAAGGTCACCATCTTCAAGGTGACGATGTCAATGCCTGTGCACAATTTTGTACTCAGTTTTGAACAGGCCCTAAATTGTTTAGAAAAAAAATGTATCCCCAATTTGTTTTTTGGGGGGAAAATCCACAAATGCAACTACAAAAAAATGCCCCACTAAAATGTCTTGGAGACTTTATGTTGTTGTTGCTTTACGGTTAAAGATGATATTTGAGGATCTCAAATCATAGAAATAAAATCACATGTAATAAAAATAAAAACATGTCCCAGATATCTGTACATAAAGAAAAGAAAATACTGAAAGCAATCGGTTCCTCTTTTACCTCTCCATCCAGAACAAGACTGGTAAAAGGGTAATAACACAGCGGCTCTGCTTTTCCCAACTCAGGACGGTGGAATGAAGCCTAAGGATGCTGCAGATGGAACAGACGTTTTTATTACTGATTCCCATCTGTGTATGATATACTGAGCTTTCCCGATTGCATTTCCTATAAATGTTTGTCGAATGGATGATGAATGAATGAATGAGCTGCTAATCAAAAGGGCATAAATAATATGATCGTTAAGCGCCATTTCTTCTCCTTTCTAAAACATGAACTAGTGACCTGTTTTTCTTTTTATAAAGTATGCATGTGTATGTGTTAGCTACATTACATGTTGTTACATGCTCATGCATAATTGTAAGAGAAAAATTCCCCCAGAGCAGTTAAATAGGCAAGGAAGATTTATTCAAGACTATCCCAATAGAAGGAAAAGATTGAACTCAGTTCCACTGAAACAAAAGGTGAGAGAGTTTTAAGCTTGAGGCTGAGCTCCTGGAAAAGTACTGGAGGACATCGGGGGAGGTTGTTTGATGTGATGAGGCCAGCTGTCTTTGCTGACTGACATTTATGGAAGTTAGGCTCCTACTCTCCCACAGAGCCTGGGAGATGGGGCACTATCATTCTTGATGATGACATTTCCCGAGTCCTTGAGAAAGACATCCCTAGGCTGTAGGAGATATACATCTCAAAGGGACAGAGAAAGCCTGTGCAGTTGCAAGTTTTCTAAAGTAAATGCTTAAAGAAAAGGGAAGTCAGGGGACTACAGTCAGAAAGAAATCTGTCTAAAGTTCAGTCAGGCTGAGAAAAAAGATAAGGCCCTCTTGGTCAATGCCTACCCATATTTATATATTTTGTTAAACCTGCATATTCATATATTTATGTATGGGAAAGTGATAATGACCTGGTTTATACCAATTAGAATTCAACATGGTCCCATGCCCAAAGAGCTTAAATATATTAGCAGATAAGATAGTATTTTTAAAAAAATCAAATTATAGAATACATATTCATGGGTTATAATTATTAAATGCATTCTCTAGACACCTAATTACAACTATAGCATTTCTCTCTACAAGGCTGAAGAAATTTCAAGTGAAAGGAAATTCTATGTTAGTTGCATATTTCCAAGAAAAAGTTTATTTTACATTTACTGATTGATAATTGATTTTCTAGCTTTTGAAAATGTCATTTGGAACAAAGAATTCATTTTTAAAAAGTCAATGAAGTAAAGACTTGTAAGAATAGTCTGAATATCAAAATTTTAAATGACTGCTGATACTTTTATCTGAGTTGAGATGTGTAGTAGCAAATTTCCAGTTGAGGAAGCTTTTGTGGTCTGGTAACAAGTCAAGGAGATGATGTGCTGGAAACCTACTTTGCCCTGGGTCAGACTTTCCTCTCTCTCCCCTGGACTACTGGATGTGCTCTTTTTCTGGTCCCCTTTCTTGAAAGGAAACTTAAAGAATCATTTCATCTGTGCTCCATAAAGAGTCCAGATTTATTTTTCTTAAAATGTCAAACGTAAGTCTGTCTCATTCCCCTTACCTTGCCCTGCCATGCCTCCCCAAAGCCCGTCCTACAGTCCAAATTCTAAGTTCACTGCAAAGTGAACTCAAGGAATGCCTGTCTTCTGAACCACTCTGTACCCCAGTGCAACCACATAGCTCCTTTGCCCAAATCATCTTACCAAAACCCAAAGACCAGGTGTTTTAGACTCCACTGTACTTAAAAGTAGGATATTTGTTTGAAGTGCAGACTCCAAGGTCCCACACACAGATATTCAAATTCAGGATGTCTGTGCTGGACTCAGAAATCTGAATATTAACAACACCTCAGAATGTGTCTGAAGAAGCTGTATTCTACTTCCTTCAGATTTGGTTTAAAAGCTGAATTCTATAGATGAAGGTGGGTGAGAGGACAGAAATCATAGTTTTCTGAATTTACTTGTTATTATTTGCTTTTGGTGTTGCAACTATGAAGATATTTTATATAATTAAAACCTTTTAAAAAGGAGAGCGATCCTTAAAATTTTAAAAAGTCAATTCCTGAAAATCCTTTCCTGAAACAGACTCTACCCCCAACATCCTCTGTGTTTCTTCCTCGTTTTACGCTGCCTCTGGACTGAGCACACACATGCATCAAGTGTTGCACTCATCACACTGGACTATGGTTATAGTTTGTTAAACTGAATAGATTATAAGCCCTATTGAGCCTAGGATCTTAATGTGTTCATTCTTGTAGCATTTAGCACTGGGATTGGCACATTATCAGTCTTTAATAAATGTCAAATTATTTATTTATGATATATAAGCATCTTCTCCCAGGGCTTTAGAGCAATGTGGGGATGTCCTAAATCTTGATTCTTTTAGGATGTCATGGTTTAGACTGGTAATATGGAGGCGGGGGTTTTGTTCAAATTAATATCCCCAGTGCCTGGACCAGTAACTAGCACTTAGTAAGTCAATTCTGTTGACTGGTTAATGAATGAGTGAATGACTAGCATAATTGTGCCTAAAACACCCACAGATAATGGTGTATCTGATTCATTCAATAAGTGGATTCTACTGGTAATTCTATTTCTTGGTTTATGTATAGTAAGGCAATAATGTTCTGTTTGAAATATTCCAAAATATATTGAAAGAAATGAAAGATGTTTAGAAGAGGAACATGTTGTCAAATAAAAAAGGCAAACACAACACATATGGACACATACTTCCAAGTTTTTCCATTGAAAAAAATCCCTGCAAGGACTGTGGTCTTACTGACAAATGAATGACCACTCAGGGTTTTCATAAAGTTTTGTGAGTTTGTTATAATAAAAAAGAGCAACTCTTCTCTGCCATTGTTTGAGAAGGAAATAGTTTTGATTTGAGGGGCACAACCTGCATTTAGCTAGTAGAAATGAAGCCTTTTAGATGCATATACTGGTGTGACTAAATTGGGCTTAATTTCTCAAACAGACTTCCTTAAAGATCTTAGAAATGATTGACTGGAGTGATTCCTTTAAGAGAGATCTATGTAGGCAAGACCCAATTTAGAAATGGTTTTTTCCTGAATGTGCTAAGTATTTTCATTAACAAACCAGAAATGTTATTGTGATCTTCGTCTAGATATTTATGTTTAGATGTTTGACTTTAATACCTTCTTGCTGCCTCATTCTGAGTATTCTGCCTAAGCAGTTCCCCCAATGCTAACCCACAAATTATCCATGACAGATTGTCACTATTCTTCAGCAAAACAAAACAAAACGAAACAAAACAGAAAAAATGCCATTATGTCTATATCCATATTTCTGTATCCCTATGTCAGGACACAATAAAAAGTTGACAATTCTACATGGTGTTTCAATTAGACAGAGAAAAAAATTGTTCTGTGAAAATCTAATGTCTATGCCTGTTCGTTCTGGTTCATTCCACCAACACCGAGGAGACTATGAGAATGGTGTTATCACCCCACCTCCTTCCACCTTAACCTTGCCATTCTCCTAACACTATTGCCAGTCCTTAGCCTCTACTGTGCTCCATTGTCTTGGAGGCTTGCTGGGTGATGACTGACCTGCTTTATCTGATAAAATCAAATGTGGTTCCTCTGATTATTTTTTCTTCCTCATGATCAGGGCCAGAAGAATATTTCATACACCAGTAGTGAGCTTTTCTCCTTGAAAGATTTTGAAAGACGTGTTTTGGGGAGCATGTGAGTAATAATGATTAAAAAGGTAATCGATTACCTTAAAAAATTAAAATACATCAGGGTTGTCTTGCCCTCCCATTCCCTATTTGAGTAGAACTAGAATATGTGAAATGGGGAAATTCATAAAAACTTACACCAGTCATCAAGATGTGAGACATCAGAAAAAGTAAAGAATAGCAGAGACTACAAAGTATCTACATTCCTGTTACTAACAACTCCAAATGAACCAAGCTCGGGGCTTGTTTGCTCAAATACAACAGTGGCTACAAGTTAAAATGAAATGCACATCCTGCTCCTGGTAGATAGAGTCTTTGTCCTCACAAGGATGATATTAAAAGCAGAGAAGCTCACAGATGAGACAAATAGTATCAAAGAAGTACCTAGTTGTCTAAATAGATCGTCCTGGAGAGTAACAAGAACTAGCTAGGAAGAGGTTTGCATAGAAGTAAAACTGAGACCAAGGGAAGGAAAAAGGGCTTACATGCACACTGAGGATGCATGTTTGGAAACTTCTCAGATTTGAGAAGCTGAGCTGTGCTCAGCTGAAGCCACTAACACTGGTTGAGTGACCGTGGAGGAGGTAAATGTTCTGTAGGCTTTCTTAACAGCATCTTCCCTGGCTGCCATGACTTCTGTATGGAAAGACCCTCTGGGGAGCAGGGAGTGGAGTCAACACCACTTACAAACTAGTTCATGTGTTTTCCTGCTTCTTGAAGGAAAGCTGTGGACTTACTCATCTATATCCATGCAGAGGCAATATCTAGAAAAGAAACTGGCACATGGTAGGTCTTTAAAATTTTACTGAATTGAATTAATTGACCGATAGAGTACACATTAATGATTTAAGCAAGACATTTAACACATTTTAAGCAAGAAACATGAATCAGATACTAGAAATTTTACATATAATGACAAGCTTTAGGGGCATGATGGTTTGATGGCAGTTTTGTGGACTAATTTTCCTGAAATTACATCATGTAGAAAGCAGCAGAATCCAAGAAGGGATAGATCTAGAGCCTGGTCAGTGCTTATGCGAATAAGGAATAACAAAAAAAATCTGGTTCATTCAGTAATGCATCATTTCATATCACAGTGGCTTTCATGGATGAGGCAGTGTATACCAGTGGACAAAATGAATAAGATGATTCTCAGGGATGTTTTTAAAAGAACTTTGCAGGTGATATTTATGTTTAAACCATTTTAAAGAGAAAGAATTATAGTGGAAAAAAGGTTTGGTCTATATAGGGGATGGTAAAAGTAAAACATGATCTTAATCTTTCCTCTGCTACCAATTCTGTGTATAAGTTGGTCCACTATAACTTGCCAGGCTGCTAGTTTCCTGGTTTATTAACCAAGGAGTTGAAAGTTCGGATGAGTACACATGTAGGTGTTTGGATACTAGATAAGGTGATCACTATGACCTCTTTCTTCTCAAATGTTTCAAAATTTTATGAGTAAGAAGTAACCAAAATGAGAGCAAACAGGAGTTCAGCACAACTTCAAAAAGGAGCCCATTGCCTAATGACACATTTCCTTGAAATGAGAACGAACCACAGAAGTCCCAGCTCTAGGGAACTGTGTGCTATGACCAGCACTACTACCATAAGTCACTATGAGACTGATGACTTCATATTTTGACTAGACATTTCCAGGGAATATGGGTGGATTTAGATGGCTGGAGCAATGGGCAAAAAAGATCACATCTCTTGATGATTTCCTGGGTCATTGATATCCTTTGGCCACTATCAGGGCCATGGAATAGAGACATGACAAATTTAATAAGGAAAACCCCGTGGAAAGCACAGCCTCGTAATAGTCAGCTGGTGATAATGAACAACCCCCAAATCTCAGAGTTTTATGAAGAGCGGCCTTCCTCTCTGTCTCACCCTATTGTGTAGCTGTGATTTGACTGTGATGCTTCAAGCTGTGATTCTGTTCCCTGTGTCTTCTCTTTCATCGACCCAGATTAAAAGAGGAGCCTCATCCTGGGCATTACCGTGAATGGCAGAGGACAAGAGCAAAACCAACAAACTACATTAAAATCCTCGCATAGATGTGATATCGTCATGTTCCACAACTGGGCAACACAAGTTGTGGGACTGTGGCTGACAAAGGACAGGGAGCACGTTCTAACTGCAGGGGGAGCCCTGGGGGTAGCTGGACCCAGAAGGATGTGCTGTGACTAAGGAGGGAGGAGAGTGCAAAGTGCTGACGAGCAATCTGGGAGCTGATACCGGGGCTCTCACTGTGAACCCAAAGGGTATTCCTAAACATCATGTCTCATACACAGTCTTCCTACTTCTTTACTGTGGGGTGCCTACTTCTTGCAACTCTTGACAGCATAGGGATGCTGGAGATGGGGTCCAGTAAGAAAGAGAAGTAAGAAGAAGAAGAAAGAATTAGTGAAAACAGTAATCACAATTATTTAGTGTATTTTAGAGGCAGGATGGAATTTGGGATAATGTATTTCAATCTTTTCATCTGTAAGATGAGCAAATCAAAACAAAACAGGGATGAAGTGCACAGACATGGCTAGGTTTTACAAACAATGGTAGTTTCACTTTTCGGTGCCAGGTCTTTGGACTCCAGTGTTCTTTTGAGCAAAAAACAACGCACCGACCCACCCCCATGCACAGAATATGACCAGATTCTTGCTTTCTACATTTCTAAATAGTAGTGATTTTCACTAAAGGATGACACACACTTCTATCTCTGAGATGTGGTCGTGTCTGTTATGGGAAGTATACAACTTGGAAAACTAATCCACCACCTGCCCAAATCCCACTATTTCACTTGAACAACTGAAAATGAGTTGAGCTCTGTGGAGCCCCTCAAGGGCTTCAGATAAATTTCACTGAATTGTAATTCAATATTTTTACTTCAATCCACACAACTATGTATATTCGTGAGATTGGGCATTCTCATCATCCCAAAGAACTGTGATGTATCTTCTCTGAATTACATTTAAATTGAATTTGAAAAGACTTTCCAGCACGTAAAAAGAAAGACCAAGGAAAAATGCCTCATTTCTATCCATCTCAGAAACTGAAGGGAGCAGGTTGCTGAGAGTTTTATCATCAGAAGTTCCTATTCTGTAGATCTGAATTTGGGAAATGTGAAAAAAAAATCAAGCCATTTTAAAATATATTAGGAGAAGGAGGAGGAGAGAACAGTCAATGTGTTCAATTCATTGTCAGTGATTAGCTGACTATATTCTGATTTAAGAAGCACATGCACAAAAAAATCATTCCCTATTCTCTCTCCAACTGTGCTGCGAAATGAATACAATGATCACAAAATGATGAATTTTTAAATATATCTTTTGCTCCTTAAAGAAAAAGTAGCTGGCCTGTCAAAATAGGTGCTGCCTTCCAAATTTTCAGATTACAGGTGTTTCCCCGTGATATAATTAACTTAAATGGCTGTCTTCCTGCCACGATGACAAAGGTGGGACACTTTACGTAACTACTATCCATCTTGTAAGGAGTGTATAGAGCTCTCACTCCTGACTGGCTTCACACACTGATTAATAGACACTTTCTATTTTAGGCTTTAATTAAAAGCAATAAAAGCAGTCAACTGTAGGCCGTGATTGTGCTGGTGGAAAAAAAAAAAAAAAAGTGTCATTAGGAAGATGGAAGATCAAGCCCTGAACGAATTTAGCATGAAGCCTTGTAAGTGGGTCCATATGCCTGTGCTCAAACTTCTCTGAGAGTCCCCATCCCTCAGAGATCACACTTATCCCAAAAAACAGCAATTAAGAGTGGAACTGTCAGTGTTAGGTCCAGGGTGCTTGAATTTAAAAGAAATCCACACCATATTTTTCCCATTTTTATATAAATATCGAAGTCAGTGGAAACAAACAAACAAACAAAAAAAGATAACTTTCGAATGAGCTAACTCTAGCCTCTAGGTTTTGTTATAAAATACACATTGCTTGGGCGCCTGGGTGGCTCAGTTGGTTAAGCGACTGCCTTTGGCTCAGGTCATGATCCTGGATTCCCAGGATCGAGTCCCACATCGGGCTCCCTGCTCAGCGGGGAGTCTGCTTCCCCCTCTGACCCTCCCCCTCTCATGTGCTCTCTCTCTCATTCTCTCTCTCTCAACTAAATAAATAAAATCGTAAAAAAAAAATACACATTGCTGAATTAATTCCATTGCGTCTGAAGAGTGATTTAATGTAAATCATGGCACAGATGTCATGGGCTGTTGTGACTCTCATCGAGAAAAGTCAAGCAAATGGTTATCGATCCCCCCAGTATTACACTAATTATTCACTTACCACTCTATGACAAATATTTACCTGTACTTGAAGCCATACAGAAAGTAGGCAAGTAGAGAGGAAGTAGTATTAGCAACACACAGGACGGTGGGAGTTGTATGATTTTTGCTTTCTACTCGCATTCCCGCAGCCTCTCCGAGCCCTTGAGTGACAGGCAAAGCGGCAATTGCAGAGGGGCTCCCTAACACCTGATGCTCACGATCGGATCCTTACAGGGCTGCAAGAGCGTCCCTTCTTCCCGGAGGTTCTAAGGGCCGTTCTCTATGGCGCAGTGAATCAAGACCAAACAAGGACTTGAGAAAGCGCCTGAGCTCAGTTCATCCTTCAAAGGAAGGCTTCCTTCTCAGTCCCAACGAGGAGAGCCCTGTGGTGTTTGCGCATGATTAAGGTCGTGACTTTTCAGGGCTCCGTGTTTGGGCACAGAAGGCAGACTGATACCAGCTCAGCCATTTAAGAAGGCACGTGATAAAGGTTTAAAAAATGAAATCTAGTGTGACAGGAAAAACATTCACATATGAGTTTCATATCATCTCCCCTTCATTCCCCATTAAAGATAATTCTATTTTTGCCAGTTTTATTCAGGGCACTATGTGTGCATTGGCCAAACAAGGGTGGGGAGGGTGGGGGTGGAAGCATGGAAATTAAAGAAGCCAAGCACAAACTGATTGATTTTGTTGGAAAAGGCATAGAATTACCCCTAGAAAATAAAACATATAAGAAGGGGAACTGGTGATAAACATAACGGCCAGCAATTCTGTGCTTTAGAGAAGCAATGTAGGGCTGGGGGTTTTGAAAGAGAGCACAGCCTTGCTGGAGGCAGCAAGTAAAACAGAACGGAGCATGGGAGAGGCCTTTTAAATTTTTTTTTATTAAAATTTCTTTATGTGCCTGTGATCTTTTGGAGGATAACAGTAAATATTTAAAGTATATTTAAAAATGTCTTTAGGTATAGGACAGGAATTTTATTTTAATACAATAGTTTACAAATTCATACAAAACGGACACTAATATATACATATTTTGTTAATGTAACAGTGAGTGTAAAGTCCCTCTCTTTTCTAATACACGCATCTAGAAACCTAGCCAGCTCTTCTTAAAACTACCACAGGCCAATTTATTCCAGTCACTGGAAACATGAAACAAGTTTAAATTATATTTTAGTGTGATTCTTAAGATACTGAAACATTGATATTAGATTTTGAGGGGTAGATTCACTTCCTTCTTTCCTTCTTTACTATCATTAATAGTGTAAATCGGAAGTAAGAATGTGCTGACATTTTTCTCCTGGAATGAATGTTATTCTATTTTGTAGCTTCTATAACCTTCTTATCAATTGCAAAACACTATGGTTCGATACCCCTGAAACCTAGGAAGGGCTATTTTTTCCCTCGTCATATTCAGTTAGATTAAAATAAAAGAGTGCAAATCTTTTTGATTATTTCTTCATCAGTTGAGAAGTCCATTAAATTTCCAATATTAATAATCAGTTTTTGTAATTAAAATGCATCTCTTGGTTCTTTTCATTTGGTCAATAGACAGCTTCTATTTGCATATAAAATCATTGGGATGTGAATTGTAAACAATTCATGATGAGAATCCTAGACCTAAAAATGTCTACTTGTAAAATTGTCCAAATTCTAATTAGCAAGCAGATTCAAACTTACACATACATTGTTTCTCCCAAGCTCAAATCAATACATAGACTTTTCTAAAGTCTTTTCTACATTACATTATTTTACTTATATAAATTTTGAGTGTGTTTGATTGAATCCAAAGACTAGGGTTGATTCTGGGCTTTTCTTCCTAAAAACAGAATATCCCTGTACAATCAGTGTAAATTATCTTGTTTTTTTCTCATCTGTAAATTGGAGATAAAATCTGTACATGCCTTATACGTATTTTGTGAAGTTTTTATGAAATTGTGCATGGAATGTGCTCAGTATTCAGTACAGGGACCAGCACAGAGCAAGCTCCAGTAAAATGAAGCTGTTATTTCCATGATGAAATTAATGTTTGAATTCTTTCCCAGAGCCTCGTAGAAAGAGATGGTACATTTCAACATTGACACTTCTAGCGAAGTGGGCCACCATCAACATGAACAAGTACAGATTTCTCACTCTATGGAAACGAAAGCCCCCACTAAGCCTAGAATTAGAATGTCTTGACTTTCTTATGGATGTACAGCTGCTGCTCCACAGAAAAACCTTCACTGCAAACACCTGCATACATTTTGGGACCTACACAAGAAACACCACTCTCTCCCTCAAATGGCTGTACAAGTGGAATTTTGGGGGGAAAAATGAGGATTTGTTTAAAATCTCTCTCTCTCTCTTTTTAGAGAGTAGTTGAAGACATTTTATGTTCTCACTATAATTATATCTCTTGGAGACTTAACATCAAATGTAGTCGTTATTTCAATCAGGAAAATATTAATTTCTATAAACCTATGTCTAAGTATCATTATGGATCATGTTCTCAACTGGACCCAGTTTTGATGAGATGGACACATTTTCTCTTTTCTGGAGTCATTGCCTGTACTTCCTTCCCCCCTTAAGTGAGCCAAGAAGGCTGGAGGGTGCTGATGTTGGGGGGGGTGGCTAGGAGAGGGAACACCCTTCCCTGAGGACAGGAGGTTCTGCCAGTTTTTTCTCCTAGAGGATTGTCCTTTATCATGGAGAATACTCTGGGCATATTTCCCACTGGTTACTTCCTGCCTTTATTATTATTTATTTATTTGTTTGTTTGTTTATTTTTAGGAGCTACAACTGGATCTTTAATAGGCTGGGCTTCCTCTACAGCATTTCAGGACCAGGGTCCTTGGGGGATAGAACTCAGCATCCTTTTTTGTGCCAGTGAAACCCTGTTTAAAATGGTTGCTCAGCCACATGTGGTTTTTTACATTTATTGGTTTTTAAAAAAATTTTTTAAACATTTTTATTTAAATTCAATTAATTGATATAATGTATTATTGGTTTCACAGGCCAGTGATTCATCAGTCTTATATAAAACCCAGTGCTCATTATATCACGTGCCCTCCTTAATGTCCATCACCCAGTTACCCCCTCCCTCCACCCTCCTCCCTCCCTTCCAGTAACCCTCAGTTTGTTTCCTATGATTAAGAATCTCTTATGGTTTCTCTCTCTCTCTGGTTTCATCTTGTTTTATTTTTTCCTCTCTTCCATGATCTTCTGTTTTGTTTCTTAAATTCCACATGAGTGATTATCATATGATAACTGCCTTATCTGATTGACTTATTTCGCTTAGCATAATACCCTCTAGTTCTATGCATGTTGTTGCAAATTGCAAGGTTTCATTTTTTGATGGCTGAGTAATATTCCATTGTATATATTTATACCACATCTTCTTTATCCATTCATCTGTTGATGGACATCTGGGTTCTTTCCATACTTCGGCTATTGTGGACATTGCTGCTATAAACATTGGGGTGCAAGTGCCCCTTCAAGTCACTTACATTTGTATCTTTGGGGTAAATACCCAGTAGTGCGATTGCTGGGTTGTAGGGTAGCTCTATTTTCAGCTTTTAGAGGAACCTCCATACTGTCTTCCCGAGTGGCTGCACCAGCTTGCATTCCCACCAACGGTGTAGGGGGGTTCCCCTTTCTCCACATCCCCGCCAACATCTATCAATTCCTGATTTGTTAATTTTGGCCATTCGGACCAGTGTGAGGTGGTATCACATTGAGAACACTGACAGGATCTTTCTTGGCTCCTAGCCACAAGATTCTGGTAGGATTCCAGGATGAAAAACCCACCTAAGGTATCCCTCAAAGAATTTCTCACTCGTGTCAGACCATAGTTAGCCTCCAGAAATGTGTCAGAAGTGCCATTTAAATGTTCCTATCAGTTAATCACTCCAGGGGCAGCTTTGATTCTAGCTGGAACCCCGGATTCGCCATTTCTTCAGAGTCCAGTGTGGTGGTTCACCCTCAGAACTCACCTCTTTGATGGACCAAGAAAAGTCAATTTTCAGTTTGTTCAGTTTCTTTCCCTTGTTTTAAGATCAGCCTAAGCTCCGTGTCAGAGCTGAAACTGGAAGTCTCAGTAAGTTTATTTCTAAAGTATATTTTTTCATCTTTCTTTTAGGTATTTCCATTTGAATTTTAGAGAGTGACATAATTCCATTTGGATGACTTTCATTGGGTTCATTGCAAATTTAGGTGTTTGAATTTTATAAACCTATACTTGTCAACATTTTCAGGATTGAGGTGATTGGATTCAAATTTAAATATAAGTAAGAGTAGATAATAAAATGTTTTTCATTATTCTGAAAAATAAAAATAAAATTATAAATTATTTCTTAAATATAGAATATATTATTTATACATTGTTGGCTTCTTCAGGACTGATAATATAAAATCATAAGTAATTTAGTCTAGTATTATTAGAAAAAAAATTCTATTTTGTAATCCCTCAGAAAATGTCAACCAAATAATAATTTACCAAGCTTTCTAATAACAACAAAAAAAACATATTTATTGTTTATTTCCTGAGTGAGAAAATGTCTCCAAACCTATTTATACATAATATAAATACAAATACACAACATAACAGAGATGAATCATAACATAAATTAGAAATTGGATCATTTAAAAATTTTTGATTGTTTTAAAAGCAGTAATACACATGGAGATATATACGTATTCTCTTTCGCCCACCCTCCATCATTCTCTCTCTGAAGATCTAAAAGAATCAAGATACTTTTAATAAAATCATTATTAGGGCACCTGGGTGGCTCAGTTGGTTGAGTGACTGCCTTCGGCTCAGGTCATGATCCTGAAGTCCCAGGATTGAGTCCCGCATCAGGCTCCCTGCTCAGCAGGGAGTCTGCTTCTCCCTCTGATCTTCCCCCCTCTCCTGGTCTCTCTCTCTCTCATTTTCTCTCTCAAATAAATAAATAAAATCTTAAAAAAAATCATTATTAACTGGTAGCCATTTTTTAGTTTAATTAATGCAAAAAAATCAGAGAAAAAAGAAAACAAAATGGAAGCTAAAGAAACAATGATGCATGCGGATCATTTTTTAAAAAGTCATTATCAAGAAACATTTTTTTTTTTTTACTCCAAAATGTCTAATAATGCCAGGGGTAGGAAAAGTGAAGGATAATTGCCATTGACTGCCAACAAAGATACAAGAGTTTCATTGTAGCAGCCCCTCCTTCTCTTTAAAGGGGCTTGACATGTTTCATAAATTTTGGAGAAGAACTCTCCATGTGGCTTGTGTCTGCTTATGGAGAATGTTTGAAGGAGGATGCGATGAGGGGTTTAGTATTATATTACCATCACCACCATCAACATCATCAACATCATCATCATCATCATCATCATCATCATCATTATTCTCTCCCTGGACTTGGAGTCATTTTCCCACATCTGAGAACTGCCACACTGTGAGTATTTGGGGGTGCAGAGCCTGCTCCCCACTAGGAAAGGCGCTTGGAGATGACCTCAGGTCAGCCACGCAGGCCCTTCTGCCCAGGGCATCAAACCAGAACCTAGTGACACCCTGGGGCAGTCATAACAGACGTGGGGATACAGTCAGTGGGAATGATGTCATGAAACCCATGTGGAGATTAGGTCCGGTGCCCTGTGGCAGTGACAGTGGTGGTTAAGCTATGACACCCAGAGTTGAGCGGAAAAAGTAAGTTTTCTCACTGAACTGATTCTGGGGCTTGACTTTGGCTGTGCCTCTGCCTGCAAAGCTTCCCTAGGCTTCTACTTGTTTTTGAACCTACTTCTCCAGCTATTCTTGTGATACAAGTGCTGTCTAAACGTCATTTTCTTAAATCAGCCTGAACTATGTTTTATTGTTCACAACTAAGAGGTCTGGCTAAAATTGAGGCCATGACTGATAATGTGATTGTTTTAAAATGAACAGAAAATCTAAGTTTGGATTTAGTGACCACATCTTTTGTGGTAAGAAACAATTGAGTTTTCTTTAACAATATGTGTTCATGGAATTTTGGTGCACCAAGGAAAGCACATATTTTCATTAGAGGTAAGAAAAAGAGAAAGACGTATGCTTGGAGGAATTGCAGTAAAAGACTTTATGATTGCTCCTGGGACTCTGGGGGAAGAAAAAGAAGGAGGGAGGGAGGGAGGGAAGAAAGGAGGGAGGGAGGGAGGGAGAGAGAGGGAGGGAGGGCGGGAGGGAAAGAGAGAGAGAACACCTGTGGGAAGTTCCTAGAAAAGAAATAATTAAGGGGTTTTCAGAGCAAGCATACCTAATTCTGAAATTTAACATAGCATTACAGTGCAATCACACCTCTATTCAATCTCCCTCTAGCTGTCATACATAATGATTTATAGAGCAAAGATATTGGGAAGACATTCGGTGCAAATTGATGCTATGGAGAAAAGGTAGATTCTTTATTAACATCGATCAATAATTCACAACCAGAAGGAGATCAGAGACAAGAGTGACCAGGAAATATGTGCGATTTCTCAAAATTTTCAGGATTCTTTTGCAGGATTGGAGCCAGGGCTTCCACAATATTTGGAATGCAGTGTTTAGTGACTTTCCTTCTCATATTAAACAAAAACGGAAGCCCCTGTTTTGCAGTAATTCTGAAGAACTCCAAGCAGCTGAATAGGTGTCACCTTTATAGTACTTATAACAAAGAAATTCTTTTATGACGTGTGTTTCCTAGGCCATTTCAACTTTGTGGTAAGAATAAGATGATCATAAAGACTCCAAAAGAGAGATTTTCTCATTCCATATCCTTCAAATTTACAGGAATCCTTGTCCTGAAAAATCTTCCCAAACAGCTCCAGAACGGGTATGGAATGAGATGGGAAGAGAAAGTATAGTCCAAGGACATTGTCTACCATGGACTCCAACAGGCAATTTGGTTACTCTTAAAGGCCCAGTGAGATTGTGTCCTCCTCTCTTCTTCTTGAAACAGGCATTGGGATTAAGGGCAAGAAAGTGACCAAATACCAGAGCGAAGAAATGGGCATTTATTCCACAAAGTGCAGTGGTTAAAGGTCTGGTTTGGCTGAATGTGGTTCTCCCATCTCTTAGGAAGGCTTTTCTTTCCCACACAACTGGTGTATAAGGAGGGCCTGGGTGCAAGTGGTCAAAGAGTAGGGGAGGAAGGATCTAATTTGCCTTGACAAATCAGGAAATGCACCTTGCAGGAGTCATTTAGCCTGAGTCTCAGAGATTGTTAATGGACCAAGACATGATGGAGGGATACCATGCTTTCTTTTATTCCACAATATCCATTGAGTCCTTTGTACATGTTAGGTGCTGTGATATAGAGTTGAGGAATGAAGAATGTGCTTTCCCTCTAGATCTATCAATCTAGTGGAAAAAATAAACTTTATACACATAATGACACAACTACTTTTGTAAATGCAAAATACCCTAAGCCTTATGGTAGAAAAGGTTATGTTGCTATAAGATAATAAGGAATAAGGAATAAGGAAATTAATTTATATTGGGGCCATGAGGGAAGATTCTATTGAAGAAGGCATCTTATATATAAGATAAGATCTGGTTAAGCAAAGGGTGGTTGGAAGAAAGCTCCACAGAGAGCAAAGAGCAAATGCGGAACCCTTGGAGATGAAATGGGTGGTCATCCAAGAAACTGAAGAAGGCTTAGGTGAAGACACAGCAAGAAGGTGGTCATCTGCTAGCCATAGAGAAGCCACAGGGGGACCCAACAATACTGGCATCTTGTTTTTCCAGCCTTTAATACTATGAGAAAACAAATCCTGTTTCTTAAGTCATCCAACCTGGGGGGTTTTGTTAAGGCAGCTCTAGCAAACTAATACAGGTACCAGAGTGCTTTATCAGCAGGTAAAACAAGATCTGCCCTAAATAGTGATTTTAAAAATTAAAGTTGGTGATATACACAATTCGATTTAATTTACATAAGAATTGTGATGGTCACTGGGAAATGTTCTAGAAATAAAGAGCCCTGGAGGTGGAGACCAAGTAGATTGAGGAAAATTTCCTTAACTGGGGCAGGGGGGAGAAAATTGCAAGAGGTTATTTCAGCATTGACCCCTCATTTGAAGTCTCAAGGGACCATCAAATGGAGATGTCCAGTAAGGATTTATAATATCCAGTAAGAATTTGTCAATGGAGCTTGTAATTTGAGAAGAGAGTCTGCTATAAATATAGAGCTGTGGTTATTCATGTATATTTAGAAGAATATTTCAAGAGAAAATTTGTGTACCATTTTCTCATCCTATCAGAGAAAAATGTTTTCCAGAAATTGTGTCATTATCACTTTTCGAGTTTGGATAAAAACATTCTTTTTGGAATAGTTTGGTTGATAATCAAAATCAACAAATATGTTACATGCTACGATGAATACACACACACACACACACACACACACACACACACACTACACTAAATGAAGCTTTGCTCTAGGAGTAACAAAAACAAAGCAAAACAACCACAATGATAAAATACAGTAAAGTCACAGAAAGGATCAAAGAGAGAAGTATTGCCAGGAAACGCCTAAGGAGCAGGGGTCATGGAGGACTAAAATGAACAGAGAAAACCTTAAGGAATAGGTTGAATTTCACCTGAATTTGAGCACGGTTAATATTTGGCTATATATATGAAACTCAGTCCAGTGCTGTCTTAAACGTTAAGGGCAATCCCATTCAAAGGTGAAATAGTGTGGTCAAATTTCTTCTGGCAACATTCGCTGCAGGGTCAGTATTTTAAGTTGATGTTGATGCATCTGTTCCTGACACTGGAAACAAACATAATGCTATTACGGTTCTTTCCCCCTTTAATATCTAGGAAGTATTAAAGACTTACCTATTGCACATACTTTTTTAATTTATGTAAATAAGCTCACCGAAGGTAATAAAGCCATGTGTCATGTCCATTTGAGGCCCATAAGATAAAGAGAGAGTTGGGGATACAGAAGACTTCTGAAAAGGTCTACGTATACTATAGGTATAGGTGTCATAGATGTGTAGATATAGATATACACACCCATGTAATTTGAAGCCCCTCCAGATTATAAATAATAAATAAATAAATAAATAAATAAATAAATAAATAAATAAATAAAATTCGAGCCCAGGTGAAGCTTCTGGGCAAGCTCAGGTGACCTATAACCTGTAGCAGAGCCAATAAACAGACTCTAGCCTAGGTCAGCTAAACCACAGCCAACTTGCTGATCCATGAGATAAATGTTCATTGTCTTTAAATCATTCAGATTTGTGATGCTTGTTTCATAGCATTATTGTGGTGATAGCTAATTAATATTTGAATCAATGACTAAAGAAAAGTTTGGCAAATCTGGAACGAGAACAGAATTCACAAAAATGTTTAAATAATTAGACCATGCAGTCACTAAAACAAGAAAAAGAAAAGAAAATTAGAATACCATGGCTAAATAAAGGATTGATTAAAGTAATAAAATTAGACTGAGAAAAACCTCAAATCAATGTGTTGAGCTGTTGCATGGATTAAGAAACTATAATTCTTTAAAACAAACAAACAAATAAAGAAATGCTGCATCTATGTGGTAAGGACGACACCACCACCAGAGTTGCCTGGTTTCCTACATTTATACTGATATTAATACCTATATCCCTGCGACTGCTCATTAATTGACCATTTAAGTTTTTCCTAAAACTAGCGAAATGGCTATTACCTATGTTAGGTAGAGCATAGAATTAAATTGAGTAGTCCATCTTAACTAGGCTAAATCCTATAAAGAAGCAGGAAAATGACAAAATCATAAGAGAGGAGGACTCTTAATTGAAGAACATAGACTCGTTTCTCTTACACAAATAGCAATACTCTTCTCAGAACCTGACTCTGCTTTTCTTGCTGAACCACCCTGTATCTTGACACACCTCACTGTGTAGGTTCATCATTCTTGGTCATTCTGCCAAAATTTTACTGCAACACAAGCTATAGATCTTGATCTATTTGACTAGATTACAAGTTTTGTCTCAAAACTATGTTACCTTTCAGTCAAGAAATTTATTATTAGCTCTAATCTCAAGGATTTAATATCCCTCTCATATTTCTATATCTAGTCTGTTTGGAGATAATTCATTAATTTATTCATCCCCACAGTGACATTAATTGAGGGCCTACCAGCATGCACTGAACAAGTAAATGAGTGATTAAAAAATAAATAAGTAAATAACTCCATGGACCCTGCTCTCAAAGAGAGTATAAAACAGTGAATAAATAAGAAATGTCCAAGGTTAAATTTTAATGGTCCCAAACAACAAGATAAAATTGCAAAGTAGGAGGCAGGAAAGATCATTGTATGATTCAGGGGTGAGGCACCTTGTCACAGAGGAAGCAAATTTTTATATGACCCTTGAAAAAAGACCTTGATGTGATTTAACTGCACAAAGAGCATAAAAACCTTTAATACTGATACAGTACGAGATCCAAAATTGTGGAGATGGAGGTATGTGACATGAGGAAGTAGTTGTGACAAAGCAAAGTCAGCTAGAGTAAAGGTTCATTCTGGATAAAAGTCATCAATAAAGCAAAAACACACCTTAAAATCAAAGCCAAGATGGAGTTTTAGGTTTGGAGCGCTGGTTGGTATCTACAGAATATACCAAAAACGTCAGTTTCCAGAATCTTCATAAGTTCAGGAGTTCATAAGGACCTGAAGCCCTAAAAGCTGACCCTGGCTTGAGTTTAAGTTGAAGAAGATGCCTCGCTCAAACATGCAAGATTGATATTTTGAAAATACTATAGTAAACACAACAGAGCAGTATAGTCAGATGGTGGGGGAGCTAAGTGAGTTTCAAAAAGTTAAGAGGTAGATGTCCAAACACTCAGTGAAGGGGAGCTATTAAGATCGTGGAAGATGCAGTACAGAGAAATTTATCAATTCAAAGATGACTATTTACTGAGATCCTACCAAGGGCCATCTGGCCTCTGTGCTCAGAACAGGGGACTGAACACAGGCAGGCAAGCCCAACTGTGGACTGGTGAGAAGTTAGAGTTATATTAGAGTTACAGTCGTTCTTTCACACAGAATCCTCATTGTCTTCTTTTTTTTTAATAGTTTTTTATTGTTATGTTAATCACCATACATTACATCATTAGTTTTTGATGTAGTGTTCCATGATTCATTGTTTGTGCATAACACGCAGTGCTCCACGCAGAATGTGCCTTCTTTAATACCCATCACCAGGCTAACCCATCCCCCCACCCCCTCCCCTCTAGAAACCTCAGTTTGTTTTTCAGAGTCCATCATCTCTAATGGTTCGTCTCCCCGTCTGACTTACTCCTCTTCATTCTTCCCCTCCTGCTATTTTCTTCTTCTTTTTATTTTCTTAACCTATATTGCATTATTTGTTTCAGAAGTACAGATCCGTGATTCATCAGTCTTGTACAATTCACAGTGCTCACCATAGCACATACCCTCCCCAATGTCTATCACCCAGCCACCCAATCCCTCCCACCCCCGACCACTCCAGCAACCTTCAGATTGTTTGCTGAGATTAAGAATTCCTCATATCAGTGAGGTCATATGATACATGTCTTTCTCTGATTGACTTATTTCACTCAGCATAATACCTTCCAGTTCCAACCATGTCGTTGCAAATGGCAAGATCTCATTCCTTTTGATGGCTGCATAATATTCCATTTTGTATATATACCATTTCTTCTTTATCCATTCATCTGTCGATGGACATCTTGGCTCTTTCGACAGTTTGGCTATTGTGGATATTGCTGCTATAAACACTGGGGTGCACGTACCCCTTCGGATCCCTACATTTCTATCTTTGGGGTAAATACCCAGTAGTGTAATTGCTGGATCGAACGGTAGCTCTAATTTCAACTGTTTGAGGAACCTCCATACTGTTTTCCAGAGTGGTTGCACCAGCTTGCATTCCCACCAACAGTGTAGAAGGGTTCCCCTTTCTCCACATCCCCGCCAACATCTGTTGTTCCCTGACTTGTTAATTTTAGCCATTCTGACGGGTGTGAGGGGGTATCTCATTGAGGTTTTGATTTGGATTTCCCTGATGCCGAGCGATGTTGAGCACTTTTTCATGTGCCTGTTGGCCATTTGGATGTCTTCTTTGGAGAAATGTCTGTTCATGTCTTCTGCCCATTTCTTGATTGGATTATTTGTTCTTTGGGTGTTGAGTTTGATAAATTCTTTATAGATTTTGGATACTAGCCCTTTATCTGATATGTCATTTGCAAATATCTGCTCCCATTCTGTCAGTTGTCTTTTGGTTTTGTGGACTGTTTCCTTTGCTGTGCAAAAGCTTTTTATCTTGATGAAATCCCAATAGTTCATTTTTGCCCTTGCTTCCCCTGCCTTTGGCGATGTTTCGAGGAAGAAGTTGCTGCGGCTGAGGTTGAAGAGGTTGCTGCCTGTGTTCTCCTTTAGGATTTTGATGGACTCCTGTCTCACGTTTAGGTCTTTCAACAATTTGGAGTCTATTTTTGTGTGTGGTATAAGGAAATGGTCCAGTTTCATTCTTCTGCATGTGGCTGTCCAATTTTCCCAACACCATTTGTTGAAGAGACTGTCTTTTGTCCATTGGACATTCTTTCCTGCTTTGTCAAAGATTAGTTGACCATAGAGTTGAGGGTCCATCTCTGGGCTCTCTGTTCTGTTCCATTGATCTATGTGTCTGTTTTTGTGCCAGTACCATACTGTCTTGATGATGACAGCTTTGTAATAGAGCTGGAAGTCCGGAACTGTGATGCCGCCAAGCTTTGCTTTTCTTTTTCAATATTCCTCTGGCTATTCGGGGTCTCTTCTGGTTCCATACAAATTTTAGGATTATTTGTTCCATTTCTTTGAAAAGGTGGATGGTATTTTGATGGGGATTGCATTGAATGTGTAGATTGCTCTAGGTAGCACTGACATCTTCACAATGTTTGTTCTTCCAATCCATGAGCATGGAACGTTTTTCCATTTCTTTGTGTCTTCCTCAATTTCTTTCATGAGTATTTTATAGTTTTCTGAGTACAGATCCTTTGCCTCTTTGGTTAGATTTATTCCTAGGTATCTTATGGTTTTGGGTGCAATTGTAAATGGGATGGACTCCTTGATTTGTCTCTCTTCTGTCTTGTTGTTGGTGTATAGGAATGCCACTGATTTCTGTGCATTGATTTTATAGCCTGCTACTTGACTGAATTCCTGTATGAGTTCTGGCAGTTTTGGGGTGGAGTCTTTTGGGTTTTCCACATACAGTATCATATCATCTGCAAAGAGTGAGAGTTTGACTTCCTCTTTGCTGATTTGGATGCCTTTGATTTCTTTTTGTTGTCTGATTGCTGTGGGTAGGACTTCTAATACTATGTTGAATAGCAGTGGTGAGAGTGGACATCCCTGCCGCATTCCTGACCTTAGGGGGAAAGCTCTCAGCTTTTCCCCATTGAGAATGATATTCGCTGTAGATTTTTCATAGATGGCTTTTATGATATTGAGGTATGTACCCTCTATCCCTATACTCTGAAGAGTTTTCATCAAGAAAGGATGCTGTACTTTGTCAAATGCTTTTTCTGCATCTGTTGAGAGGATCATATGATTCTTGTTCTTTCTTTTGTTAATGTATTGTATCACGTTGATTGATTTGCGGATGTTGAACCAACCTTGCAGCCCAGGGATAAATCCCACTTGGTCATGGTGAATAATCCTTTTAATGTACTGTTGGATCCTATTGGCTAGTATTTTGGTGAGAATTTTGGCATCCATGTTCATCAAGGATATTGGTCTGTCATTCTCCTTTTTGATGGGGTCATTGTCTGGTTTGGGGATCAAGGTAATGGTGGCCTCATAAAATGAGTTTGGAAGTTTTGCTTCCACTTCTATTTTTTGGAACAGTTTCAGAATAGGTATTAATTCTTCTTGAAATGTCTGATAGAATTCCCCTGGGAAGCCATCTGGCCCTGGGCTTTTGTTTGTTGGGAGATTTTTGATGACTGCTTCAATTTCCTTAGTGGTTATAGGTCTGTTCAGGTTTTCTAATTCTTCCTGGTTCAGTTTTGGTAGTTGATACATCTCTAGGAATGCATCCATTTCTTCCAGGTTATCTAATTTGCTGGCATAGAGTTGCTCATAATATGTTCTTATACTTGTTTGTATTTCTTTGGTGTTGGTTGTGATCTCTCCTCTTTCATTCATGATTTTGTTGATTTGGGTCATTTCTCTTTTCTTTTTGATAAGTCTGGCCAGGGGTTTATCAATCTTGTTAATTCTTTCGAAGAACCAGCTCCTAGTTTCATTGATCTGTTCTACTGTTCTTTTGGTTTCTATTTCATTGATTTCTGCTCTGATCTTTATTATTTCTCTTCTCCTGCTGGGTTTAGGCTTTATTTGCTGTTCTTTCTCCAGCCCCTTAGGTGTAGGGTTAGGTTGTGTATTTGAGACCTTTCTTGTTTCTTGAGAAAGGCTTGTATTGCTATATACTTTCCTCTCAGGACTGCCTTTGCTGTATCCCAAAGAATTTGAATAGTTGTGTTTTCATTTTTGTTGGTTTCCATGAATTTTTTTTAATTCTTTAATTTCCGGGTTGACCCATTCATTCTTTAGTAGGATGCTCTTTAGCCTCCATGTATTTGAGTTCTTTCCGACTTTCCTCTTGTGATTGAGTTCTAGTTTCAAAGCATTCTGGTATAAAAATATACAGGGAATAATCCCAGTCTTTTGGTACCAGTTGAGACCTGATTTGTGACCTAGGATGTGATCAATTCTGGAGAATGTTCCATGGGCACTAGAGAAAAATGTGTATTCTGTTGCTTTGGGATGGAATGTTCTGAATATGTCTATAAAGTCCATTTGGTCCAGTGTGTCATTTAAAGTCTTTCTTTCCTTGTTGATCTTTTGCTTAGATGATCTTTGTATTTCATTCAGGGGGGTGTTAAAGTCCCCCGCTCTTATTGTATTGTTGTCAATGTGTCTCTTTGCTTTTGTTATTAATTGCCTTATATAATTGGCTGCTCCCGTGTTCGGGGCATAGATATTTACAATTGTTAGATCTTCTTGTTGGATAGACCCTTTAAGTAGGATATAGTGTCCTTCCTGATCTCTTATTACAGTCTTTCGTTTAAAAATCTAATTTGTCTGATATAAGGATTGCCACCCCAGCTTTCTTTTGGTGTCCATTAGCATGGTAAATGGTTTTCCACCCCCTCACTTTCAATCTGGGGGTGTGTTTTGGTCTAAAATGAGTCTCTTGCAAACAGCATATTGATGGGTCTTGTTTTTTAATCCAATCTGATACCCTGTGTCTTTTGATTGGGGCATTGAGCCCATTTACATTAGGGGAAATATTGAAAGGTATGAATTTAGTGCCATGGCACTGCCTGTTAGGTGACTGTTACTGTATATTGTCAGTGTTCCTTTCTGATCTATGCTGCTTTTATGCTCTCTTTTTGCTTAGAGGACCTCTTTCAATATTTCTTATAGGGCTGGTTTCGTGTTTGCAAATTCCTTTAGTTTTTGTTTGTCCTGGAAGCTTTTTCTCTCTCCTTCTATTTTCAATGATAGCCTAGCTGGATATAGTATTCTTGGCTGCATATTTTTCTCGTTTAGTGCTCTGAAGATATCATGCCAGTCCTTTCTGGCCTGCCAGGTCCCTGCGGATAGGTCTGTTGCCAATCTAATGTTTCTACCATTGTAGGTTACATATCTCTTCTCCCAAGCTGCTTTCAAGATTTTCTCTTTGTCTCTGAGACTCGTAAGTTTTACTATTAGATGTCGGGGTGTTGACCTATTTTTATTGATTTTGAGAGGGGTTCTCTGTGCCTCCTGGATTTTGATGCCTGTTTCCTTCCCCACATTAGGCAGTTCTCTGCTATTATTTGCTCCAATATACCTTCTGCCCCTCTCTCTCTTTCTTCTTCTTCTGGGATCCCAATTATTCTAATGTTGTTTCGTCTTATCGTATCGCTTATCTCTCGAATTCTACCTTCGTGATCCTGTAGTTGTTTATCTCTCTTTTTCTCAGCCTCTTTATTTTCCATCATTTGGTCTTCTATATCGCTGATTCTCTCTTCTGCCTCATTTATCCTAACAGTTAGTGCCCCCATTTTTGATTGCACCTCATTAATAGCCTTTTTGATTTCGACTTGGTTAGATTTTAGTTCTTTTATTTCTTCAGAAAGGGTTTCTCTAGTAACTTCCACACTTTTTTCAAGCCCAGCTAGTATCTTTAAAGTCATGATTCTGAACTCTATGTCCGACATCGTACTAATGTCAGTATTGAGTAGGTCCCTGGCAGACAGTACTACCTCTTGTTCTTTTTGCTGAGGTGATTTTTTTCATCTTGTCATTTTATCCAGAGGAGAACAGATGAATGAGAGAACGTAATGCTAACAGGTTAACAACGTATCCAGCAAATATACTCTATACAAATCAGAAAAGACCGGAAACCAGGGGACAAGAAAGGGAAGGAAAGAAGAGAGGAGAGAGAAAAAAAAAAAGGAAAAAGAAAAAGATAAAAACAAACAAAAACAGAACAAAACAAAAAAAACAGAATATGATCAAATATGATCAGGCTAGTGCATAGATCAGTGCCATACACTAGCTTTTGGGCATATTTTGGTCTGTTAGAAGAAAGTGCCTGCTAAATTTTAAAGGAAGAAAGACATATATGTACAAAATAAGTGTTGATACAATGAAGGGATGGCAGATGACTGTAAAGATGAAAATTATAAAAGATTTTATAAAAGGAATTGATAAGATAAGAAGTTGTTTTTTAAAAAGAAAGAAGATTTAAAAAGAAAAATAAAAAAGAAGGGAGATAATGTGATCAGGCAGGAGAATAGAACAAAGCCATACTTAGTGATTTAGGGTATATTTTGATCTGTTAGAAGAAATTGTATCTCAAAATTTTAAAGAGAGAACAACTTATATA
>NW_027397069.1:2933098-2935943 GCF_003265705.2 Callorhinus ursinus
AGCTTTTGTTCCCTGCAAGCTCTCGGTACAGCTTTGGAGGACCAGGGCAGAAATGGTGGCCTCCCAATCTCCACCCGGAGGAACCAAGAACTCGGGGCCCCGCTCCTCAGTGCGCCCCCAGAGAAAAGCAGTCACTCCCGTGTCCCCGGTCTCCGGCCGCACCCCGTGCTCACCCGGCCTGTGACCGAGCGTTGCTATCTCTGGCACCCGACCCCGTGTGGAGTCTCCAAACCCAGCAGATCCCTGCGGTGCGCTTCCGCGCCGCTCCTCCTGGGGGAGGAAGGGGAGTCTCCCCGGATCTGCCGCTTGTTGGGTCCCTGCTGGAGGAGCAGTGGCCCGACTGGGCCGCAGATCACAGTTTATGGCCACCCCGAGCTGAGAGCCCGCGCCTCGGCTCCGTCTCTGCAGCCGGCTTCCCCGCTCCGATCCCTGGGAGCTCTGCTGCACTCAGACACTCCCGGTCTTTCTGTGACCCCGAGGGTCCTGAGACCACACTGTCCCGGGAGGATTCCACCCCCCGCTTAGCCACTGGAGCGACATCCCTCAGCGGAGCCGACTTCTAAAAGTTCCGATTTTGTGCTCCGCGGCTCTAGCACTTGCCAGAAGCGGCCGCCGGAGGCCCCTCCCCCGCCGTCTATCCTCCCGAATATCGCCTCGGATTCACTTCTCCGCACGTCCTACCTTCCAGTAAGTGGTCGCTTCTCTGTTCAGAGTGTTGTTACTATCCTTATCTTCGATCAGGTGTTCAGAATAGTTTGGTCCCTATTCAGCTGAATTCCTGAGACCAGACGAAATCCAGGTCTCCTACTCCTCCGCCATCTTGCTCCGCCCCCCAGAATCCTCATTGTCTTCTAAGCACAGGGACAATGGTGGATCCTAGGAATACAAAGGCAATCAGGATACGGTGATCATTTTATTTCTTGCCTTGCCCTTTAGGGTCCTGCAGACCAGTTGTAGAATCTCCCATTGAGGAAGATGCATGAGTCCATATCAATCACATATGCATGTTAGGCAGAACAGTCGGAAAATGTACTGAATTAAGAAAGTCAAGAGAAAACATGACTTAAGTCAAATTAGCAAGATAAGTAGATTACAGAAGAAAGAGCAATGACGTTGGCAAAGGAAGGAAAGCTAGGAATGGCATTGATGGGTGAAGCAGGGCAGTTCATGAACCATATCTAAGAATCACCAACATCCACGAGATATTCTGTGTAAGTTCAACTTTATGGTCTCACTGCAGAGGTAACTCAGTAAAGCTATCATGCAGGGACCAGACCTCCAGATACAAAGCCAGGGTTCCAAGACCTCTAGACCAAAAATGGAGGCCTGAGACTAATGGAATACAGAGCCAGGTGCCAAAGAGAACAGACAGAGTCTTGGCCAACAAAAATCCTGGGCCTGGCCAAAAGATGGAAATAGATTTAGCACTGAGGAAAATGGGGACCAAAAACTTGAAATACTCAGGTTACTTTTAATCCATCCAGACTAGGGAAAAGATTGATCTTCTACACTAAGGGCTGTAAGGGACTATGTGATTTGGGAAATTAATGTGAGAATTAATGACCAGGATGGATGGTTACTGGGGTACAGATTGGCCACATGCTGCTTGCAAGATGCATTAGAGAAGCATGTACTGGATACACAGAGATGAGGTAGGCAGGTCCTGAGTCCATCGAAGTGGGAGGTCGAGAATGTACCTCAGCCTGAGATGCTGGCAATGGGAAGGAATGGACAGGTCTGGCAACATTATAAATAAAGATTCCCAAGGAATTAACTAGGGAAAGAGTACAGCAAGGAAGGGGAGAGAAAAGACAGAAATAAGACTCCCTTTGGTAACAGTCTCAACAAAAGCTATCACTTACTAGGTGCCAGGCATGGTGCCAATTTGTTTAATTTGAAATCTGAGACAAAAATTAATGCAATACCTGGACCAATATTTTACCTCATCTCAGAGCTATGGTGGCTCCCTTCTCATTCTCCCTCCTGCCCTTCCTCCCCCCCTCGTTCCCTTGCTAGTTTACTTGGGAGAAATTCCTCAGTAAGTCACTTGCTCATGAGTTGTCAACACAGGGCCTGCTTCTGGGGAACTTGACGTAAGAGAGTGCTGGAACCAAACTTGAACTCAGGGTCATTTCACTCCAAACCTTTGTTCCTAACTCACACACTTTTTTTTTCCCTCAAAATCTATGTTTCTTTCTTTTCTTTTCTTTTCTTTTTTTTAATCTCAGACATGGTAAGCTTGGGGCATTTGCCTGGTACTCAAATGGAATATGTAGTAGGCATATGGAAAGCAGGATGCAGTTTCCCAAGAGGAAGTAAGCAATTTCTTTTTTTATTTTTTTTAAGATTTTATTTATTTGAGAGACAGGGAATGAGAGAAAGAACACATGAGAGGGGGGAGGGTCAGAGGGAGAAGCAGACTCCCTGCCAAGCAGGGAGCCCGATGCGGGACTCGATCCAGGGACCCCAGGATCATGACCTGAGCTGAAGGCAGTCGCTTAACCAACTGAGCCACCCAGGCACCCGGAAGTAAGCAATTTCTGATTAATTACTCTTTGAACTTCTATGTAGAGCCATCGAATCACTAAGAAAATGCATTGTCAATGAATATGCATGGAATGATAGCAAATTCAACAAATTTAGAGAGTCAAGAAGCTTAAGTTGAAAGAACACAGTTGAGAGATTAGGAAATCAGGTTAAACAAGAATAGGTACCACCCCAGCGGAGTCACAGCAACCTTACTGTTTGTGCATGTTTTATCTTTAGATGTGAAAGGAAGGAAGAAAAGAAGGAAGGAAGGAAGGAAGGAAGGAAGGAAGGAAGGAAGGAAGGAAGGAAGGAAGGA
>NW_027397069.1:2935953-2981247 GCF_003265705.2 Callorhinus ursinus
GGAAGGAAGGAAGGAAGGAAGGAAGGAAGGAAGGAAGGAAGGAAGGAGGAAGGAAGGAAGGAACCTTACTTCAAGGTAAAATACTCAGTTTTAGTACATTACGTGTTTGAAGTTATAGTTATTTTCAAAACTTTAGAGTCTATATTTTATTATGTCTATCTTTACCTCAAATATTCCTAAATATCTTGTGAAATTTTATGTAATGCATGTTTGTTACCTTTACATATTCTTCTGGCTAAGTGGTTGACCCTTGTGTCCTATAGTGAGAAAACTCTACCGCCCGGTGACAGCAGAATGGACGGAAACCCCCGTAGCTGGGGAGTCTGCCCAGCCGTAGAGAAGACTGTCTCCCACAGAGTCTTCACAAGCAACTCATTTATACAGTAATTGGCCAGGTTGTCTTATAGAGCCGATTACCATTTGTCAGGCATTAAAAACACTCCTTAAATTGTACTACTGGACTCACGCAGGGATACAGTTAAACATTTAATCATTTAATTAATCTAAAAGACAAGCACACGAACAAAAACCATGCCACAAACTTCGCATCACAATCAAGGTCATGTTTATGTCCCAGGAAGAATAATAACAAGATCAAACCTGGTGGACAGACACTTAAACCATGAATAACAGGGATCCTGGGTTCTCTGTGCTTCCAGGAAATAAACTACACTCCGATATCTACTTTGCTACTTTGTGAGACGGTTCATTCACTGTTTACAGGACCCCTGGGAGCACTCTGAAGGCCAAATAAAGCCATTAATTTTTTTTCTGGAGTTTAGTCATATTAAAGATAAGTGACAGAGACGGGATAAAGGCATGGAGATAAAACATCTGAGTTGAAGGCTCCAATATGATATCTTACTGAGGAATTCTCAGTGTGAAGAGCATGTAAGTCTGGACACTGGGCTGTGCCTCAGCCAAGAGCAGGGAGTGCATGGCTGAGTCTTTGCTGAGGGGGGTGAGCAGGGTTGCCTCCCTTTGGGGGTTCCCACGTCCTCCCAGGGCTTCTTGGTGCTGAGCACACAAGCAAGTTGCCTTCACTAGCATAGAGAAGTAGAAAGTCAGGGATGCAAAGAATTCTGAAGAGTGACTGGGCTTATTATCAGGTCTAGGAACTGAACGCTGCCAAAATGGGTCTCTGTTTGGTTGTTTTTGTTGTTTTCTTTTTTTTTTTTAATATTTTATTTATTTGACTGCGAGACACAGGGAGAGAGGGAACACAAGCAGGGGGAGTGGGAGAAGCGAAGCAGGCTTCCCACTGAGCAAGGAGCCCGATGTGGGACTCAATCCCAGGACCCTGGGATCATGACCTGAACCGAAGGCAGATGCTTAACGACTGAGCCACCCAGGTGCCCCTGGGTCTCTCTTTTAAACTCTCTGCCCTTGCCTGCTGGTAAGGAAGGGAGGGGACAGAGAAGAGTCAGCCATAACACAGTCGCCTTGCCCTTTGGTCTGTCCATGCACAATCTGCATTCAAAGCAAGGGGATCTGTGATTTCTTCCTACTTGATTCTCCCCTACATTTTCTCCCTTCCATCAAATAGCATTAAAGATCACTACCCTCCACATCTAGTACCCAAGTGCAAATTACGTATACTTTCAGTGGTGACTTTAATTCTTTAATTCTCCCCAGAATGCCAAAGGATAATTATATATTTTTTTTCTTCCTTTCCAGGGCTGCGTCACACTTTGAACTAGCCTCAGAGTGTCCCAAGCGAACTTAAGATCAGCTATATCTATCTCAAGACAATTGATGCTACAGCTGTGCAGATTTGAGGCCGAGAAGCTGATAGCACCAGAGGCCATTAACTTTCTTTTCCAAAATCACCTTTCTCATTAGATTTGAAAAATGTGTTTGAGAACAGCAGCTCATGGCAGTCGACTAGATAAAACTTCAGAAAGATAGTACACACAAAGAAAGGTGAGACAAATTGCAATGATAAGGTATGTCAGCAGAGGGCTGATGTTGCAAGAATATAGTGTCTTTCTATCTGTAGCCATTCATTAAGCAAGGTTATGTCAGTGCTGTCGGCAGAGAGAAATGAAGACTCCAATATACCTAGGAGCAACTGAACATAATTATTGGTAACTCTGGACTTCTGTATCCCTCCCTCAGACTACTTGTTGGCACTGGTATATTCATTTGCAAAAATACAGATGCCAGAAAAATACTTTGAAAATCATCATTTCTCTTACTTTAATAATTCACAATTGGAAAGTAACTACTCACTGCACATTATAATATTGACTCTGCCTCAGAAAAAAAAATATCTGATGGTTAACCCTGAATAATCATGAAAGCCTAAATGTGTCCTATTAGCTTAGGAAACAAGAGTTATGTTTTTGTGGGGGTTAGGGTGGAAGACACTTAAAATGTAGGAAAAAAAAAATCCCTGTTTCCAATGTTAAGCTATGATCAATATACATCAGAATGTATCTTTCTTTTGCAATGATGTCAGTATTCGATTCTTTATTTTTACCAGTGAAACAGTGGCAGGTCCCTGTTGATAAGGGAAATATCTGCATAACCCACAAAAAGTATTGGGAATAAGGCCAATTCTTATCTAAGAGAATTTTTCAATTTTTGCATCTTATACCTGAGGAATGTTTAGAACCTCATCCATGAACTTTCTCTTGGAAAGAGAATTACTTTCAGACCTAACATGAGTAATAGGAATCTGATAAAAATAATTTCATTTGCGAAGATTAAAACTCTCAAATGCGATTATGGCCAAATCAGGAAAGAACTTCCACAGCCCTCTCCCAATACTCCTAGTTGTATACTCACAAGTCCTGACGTCACTTCAGCCTCTGTAGGTGAATCTCTCTGCTCCTGTCTCAGCTATGTGCCCCATTTGTGCGGTGGGCCCTGTGCTCTCACACCTACTCGAGAATGTTGTTTCTGCAAGTGAATTTTCTCACATATCTATTGGATCATCACGTGAGCTAACACAGATGGCTCAGTATCCTTCACAATCACAACATGCAAGTAAACAAAACAGAAGACCTTGAGCCCGTGTCCCTGTGAAGCTAATGTCCATTTCTCTGCTTTCTTTGAAAGATGTCAGAACCTGCTAGGAAATGGAAGCTGAGGCAAAGCTTAAGATCTAGTCTTTCATGGAGGGTGCAATCTCGGGAAGGATGCCTAGGGAAAATAAATGAAGCAAAGAAGAGAAAACAGATATAAGATTTTATATTATCAAGCAGCTTAATGAGACATAGCTGATTGCTCAGTTGCATAGTATATCTCCAACAGGCCAAAAAGAAACACCATATCTGGGAGCAATCCATTAGTAGAAGAAAGGGGGAGGAATTTATCTGTGGGTTCCCTTACATCTCTTTCTCTCTGGGCAAGACTGTGTTACTGGATCATTAATTCCACATGGTGTATTGTGTCATCTGGACCTTTGGGAAGCTACTGGGGAATAAGATATCATGTCCTGAAGTGTGGGACTTCATCTGAATCCCCAACTAATGGCAAGGGTCCAGGTCATTCCCTTAAGTGCCTCTCTCGGGTAGGGTCGGGGTGACAGCATCGCTTTGGCTCCCTCTGCATTAGAAGTGAAGAGAAACTTTCCTACACATGACACCCACCCACGTAGAAGCCTCTGGTGAGTGAGCCAGGATATGCGACCACTAGTGGTGGCAGCTATAGGTTATCTAAGACCAAGATGCCAAGAGCCCAAGAAACAGGTAAGGCTGTTTCCCATCTACTTCCCAAAGTAGATGGGAAGGTATGCATAAATTGTGCCTGATTAAAAAGAAAATTGTCTGTACTCATTCAACTGTCTGCACTCAAGCAGTGATTTTTAAAATGCAAATCCCAATGGACAACTGTTGCTCTTCATCTTTCTGATCCTCTCAGCAGGATTCCTCCTTCATCCTCAAATCACTTTCTTGCCTTCTTGAAGACATTACTCTCATTTTTCTGCTATCTGTATTCCTGCCCCCCCCCCCTTCAGTCTCTCTGGTGGCTTTGCCTTCTTTTCTGAGATTTCTAAATATTTAAGTACCAAGACTCAATCAACCCTGGGCTCCTTCTCTTTTTCTCACTACTCATTCTTTGTGTGACATTATCTAAACTGCAGTAAATTCCATTTCTATGCCGATGATGCCCACATTAATTTCTCTGGTTTCAATCCACCCTTTAACTCATTTCCCGTATATTGAACTACTTACTCATCATTTCCTCTTTTTTTTAAAGATCTTATTTATTTATTTGACAGAGAGAGAGAGAGCAAGCACAAGCAGGGGGAGCGGCAGACAGAGGGAGAGGGAGAAGCAGTCTCCCTGCTGAGCAAGGAGCCTGATGTGGGACTCGATCCCAGGACCCCGGGATCATGACCTGAGCTGAAGGCAGCCACTTAACCGACTGAGCCACCCAGGTGCCCCTCATCATTTCCTCTTGACCCCATTCAGATCTTAACTCAAATAAATAAATGAATAAATTCATGGAAAAGGCATCTTAAATAGCTAATAGGAAAGATTCTCAACTTTCATAGTAACTAAGAAGGTATAAATTAAATCACTGATTACATACAGTATCACAACCTCTATAGTAATTAAAAAAAAAAAACAAGCTAGCAAGCAAACTGGCATGGCATATAAGTTGGTGATGATGTGAAGAAAAGGAAGTCCAGTATGGCCCTTTATTCTTAACACTTGGGAGAGCAATCAGGCGACAGTCACCTGCTAAGCTGGAAAATGCATATACCCTATATTACATCAGACTTTCCTCATCTCTCTAAAGAAATGTTCCAGCAAGAAGCTTATTTTAAGTGACTACGTACACTTTGTGTCTAAAAATTGCATGTCTTTTCTTTTAATTAGCTTGATAAAAGTATAATTGATATACAAAAAACACTTATTTAATATATATGATTTGATGGGTTTGGATATATGCAAACACATGTGAAAACATCCCTACAGTCAAGGTAATAAACATAACCGTCCCCTCCAGAAGTTCCCTCCTGCTCCCTCCCCTTTTCTGTGGTAAAAACACTCAACGTGAGATCTACCCTCTTATTTAACCAAGTGCACAGTATTGTTAAACAGAGTCACTCTGTTGTTCAGCAGAACTCTAGAAATTACTCAACTTGTATGTGTCCCTAAAGTGACAAGTAGGTTCAATACAGAATCAGCTGCTATAGTAAAATACGGAAAAAATCTAAATTTATATTTATCATGGAATGGTTAAATGTTGATATAGTCATGCAATGAAATACAGAACAACTTGAGTAACTCTAAGAATTTAATGATAAGTGGAAAAAACAAGTTGTAGAATATGCACGTTAATGCTCTATGGATGGTCTTATAAATCTATAGCCTATTAATAATAAATTAGCCTGGAAAAGAATGCACCATACTTAACATAATGTGACTTTTGTAATGAAAGAGAGAAATAGGTCCAGGTAGGCAACAAACAGAACTCCAACCGTATCTGTAACATTTATTTCATTAAGGAAGCTTTGAAGGAAAAAAAAAAAAAAACTTGCTTTAAAAAGCATTTTAAAATAGGGGCACCTGGGTGGCTCAGTTGGTTAAGCGTCTGACTTCAGATGAGGTCACGATCCCCGGGTCCTAGGTTCTAGCCCCCATTCGGACTCTCTGCTCAGCGGGGAGCTTGCTTCTCCTTCTCCCTCTGCCACCTCCCTCTGACTCATTCTCTCTCTCTCTCTTTCTGTCTCAAATAAATAAAATCTTTAAAAAACTAAATTCACTTTAAAAATTTGTGTAAGTAGAAAGAAACCACTATTTACCAATGGCTAACTATGTGCCAGTTTTCTGATTCAGGTTTGAATCCTGTGCCATTCACTAGGTGTATTCTATGAACAAGTTAGGTAGCTTTCCTAAGATTTGGTCTGTTTCTCTGTAAAATAAGGATAGTGGTAGTACTGGCCTCTTAGCATCGTTGTGATAATCTAATTACATGATTCATTTATGAAGTGTTTTGCAGAGTACCTGGCATTAACCGTTGTTCCATGAATGTGAGTTATTCTCCCCGGGCTAAGAACCCAGGCAGTCTATCTCCATGGTCTCAGCATGCTGGTTTAAGGAGAAAACCACACTGAAAAAATTATAATTAGGATGCACCTTTTGTTTTTTTTTTTTTTCATCTTGAAAATATACCCACTGCTGATGAGGTCATCAGCAGGAGGATCAGCAGTCTATTCTTGATTAATTAGCACAAGGTTTTAAGCATGAGTCAAGCTTGGTGAGTTGTTTGCCATCAATTGACACATAATATGTTCAGAAATCTAAACGAGTTAAAATAGAACATTTAACCAGTGTTCTTGCAATATCTGAAGGAAACATTAAAATATTATTTCAAAACTATTCGCTAATGCAGTTATATCATTGCATCGTCTAAATTACACTGAAGATGAATTATCAAACTGAAAATAAAAACTTCAGTCAGCTGTCAACATCAGCTTGAGGATTATGTATTTACCAGCTGAGGGACTTGTAAGCTAAAGGCTCTATAAATATGGAATATAAAATTTGCTGAATTTGAGTCTGTTTCCCAAATTTATACTTCTTTTTTTTCTGCACATTTGAATATACAGCAGAATTGAAGGTTAAGGAAGAGATAGGGAAGATTTTTGCAAGAATCATTTAAACTAGAAAGACTGTTCTCTGCCTGGCCTAGTTACCAGATTTCTGCTGAGGTGGCATTCCTAGGAGCGCTCGCCCTTGCGAACACATGCTTTTGTATTTATTCCCCAGGTTTTTCTCATTTCGACTTTTACATGGTTTCCTTCTATAATTCCTTAGGGGCCACCTGGCCTCCTTTTCAGACTAAATGCTTGGGCTGCCACTGAAGGTGAACTAGTAGCCACCTATGCTCAGAGATGCCTTCCTTCAGCCTTTATAAAATGGCTGCAAGGCCCACGGAGCAATAAAACATAGCCCCTCACGGATGCAGGCTTCTTGCTCTCTCTACTACCACTGTCTGATTGAGTGAAAATGCTCTAACCTTTTCCCCATCTTTCTTTTTGATGAAACCCAAGAGGTGTAGCTTCAAAATTTCAGACTACAAAATTTCATACTACTTCAAAAGTGTAGCAACAAAATTTCAGACACAACTCGTTTTGGTTTTAGAGTGAAATCCATTTAGATTGGTTTTCTTATCTCTATTTGGACCCCTAAATCAAAAAGAAATAAACACAAACAGAAGCTTGCTGAACATCTGGCATTTATACCTAATACTGAGTACTGTGTAATAACCTATGAAGATTTTTTCACAACACCTCCCTAGATGTAGTGCTTTAACTTTTCAATTTGGCACCAACTGATTTAATTTGGAGCATTTTAATTGTGGGTTATCATTTTAAGGCATAAAAACAGAGTGATGCATACAGCAAAGAGACTGCTTTCATCTCCTAATACATGTAAAGAAAATAGCATGTGTAACAGAATGTTTCATGCCCACTTCAAGAAAACAAAAAAACAAAACAAACAAACAACAAAAAAACACAACTGCAGAAGGCAACTCCGCTATTGCAGAAAGTTATTTTGTGATTCTTCCATGAAGAGTCATTGAAATGGAGAAAGGCAGGCACTATAATCAGAAATCATAGTTGATCAACAGAAAAGTGGATTGTTCCATTCTACAGTGATCTGATATCCTGTATGGTATTGGATTGGATAGGAATTGGGATAAAATTATGTAAGGACATATATGGGCCGATTTTGATTAAATTCTGTTTTGAAGTAAAGCTTATGAAAAAGGATACTCCCTTTCAATCACTCATCTTATTAAATTTTCCAAGTTTGCAATTTCCTATTTTAGCACTACTTTTTGGTTGGAAATGGCTTACTGAAAATACAAGAGTTAATTTAAAATGTTTATTATATGTTTGGGGTATTCTGATAAACTAAATTCACCACAGTGGACGGAAACTATACATTTTTACATTTAAAAAAGGTATTTTAGTGTGTAGTAACACAACAGTGTAGAAGGAAACATAGCTGAGGGCTTTGTTGTTCTTATATAAACCTAGCATTAACACTCTCTATATGTAAAATTTATACCATTACCTAATTACTACAGTCAATCACGATTACTCCATTATTTATTGTACATCTTCTATAGACTACATTCTGGGCACTGGGGATATAGTAGTGAAAAAAAAACAAGCAAAAGTCCTGCCCTCACACAGAGCTCCTTTATAAAGAAGCACAGACAATAAACGTGTGTGTGTGTGTGTGTGTGTGTGTGTGTGTGTGTGGTGTGTACACAAAGGTTTCATATGTTAATAATAATACTAAAGAATAAATAAATCAGGGAAGGAAGGGGCATGGACTGTCAGAGTTGTGAGTTACAGTCTTAGATAGGTTGCCCAAGAATGGCATCATTGGGAAGATGACTTCTGAATAAAAATCTACAGAATATGAGGGCACTCGCCATTTTGACACACCTGGTTTCCAAGAGAAGTAAACCTGGTGATTCTCACATTGGAAGCTCACCAAAGAGGCCAGTGTACGGTGGCCAATGTGGATAATAGAGGAAAGAGGAATGGGAAAGGGTAAGAGGCACCCAATCATGCAGGCTTTGCAGGCACAAGATTTTTCATTTTACTCCCAGTGAACTGGGAAGGCATTAAGACATTTGAGCAGGGGAATGGCATTTTAATTGAATCCCTCTGGCTGATTTTTTGAGACAAGATTGCAGGGGCAATAGCAGAAGCCAGGAGCCTGGATTGGAGGCTGCTGAAGCATTGTAGCGTTTTGGTGATAAATGATGGTGAGATAAGATGGCGAACACGCTGGAATTCTACGTATTTAGCTGCCAGAATTTACTGACGAGTTGGAATAAAAGCCTGGGGATAATAAAATGGAGAAGTCAGAGCTGACATCAACACCTTTAAGAATGTGGGTGCATATAACTAAGAAGAGGAGAATATGGGAGGAGCAGACCAGTGGAAACTCAGGGACTCCCTAGCGGACAAGGATGTGCCAATCTGGAGTTCAGGGGAAAGATCTGGGTAGGCTATATCAGTTGGGGAATCATCAGCATGTAGATGGCATGTCTATTACTGACATGAATGACATAAGCAAAGGAGTGGAGATATATGGGAAAGAGGGGACTCTCCAGGACCAAGCCCCGGGCAATGCCACATTTAAAGGACAGAAGATAAGGAGGAACAAGCACAACAAAAGAGACGAAATAGGAAGAAAAACGGCAGTCATGCCGGGTGAGTATGGCATCCTGAAAGCCACATGAAGGAACTGTTTCGAGGAGACACATGTCAAATGTCTTTGAGTGAGGATTAAGAATGATCTTTGGTGAACCTGAAATAGGCAGTTTCAGCACAGAGGGCAACACTTTGTTCAGAGAGCATCCCTAGAAGGACCGGAAGGCAGGGAAGGAACATGGACAGCATTTTCTGGGAGTTCTGTTATAAATACAAGGAGAGTAACAAGGAGGTACCTGGAGGAAAAGGGTGAGGGCACAGATGGAATTCTAAGGTGGGCGAAGTAACAGCATGAGTGTTTGCCGATGAGAAAGATACCTTTGAGAGGCCATAAGAAGGTGCTGAACCAGGAGAGTGAGGGAAGCCTGGCCTGAGCAGTTCTGGGGGCAATTCGGGGAGCAAGTGGCTTCCCAACATAAGTGGAGGGTGATGGCCTAAGGGCATGTTCCATTGCTCATCACAGTCACTTAGGACAAGGGCTCATCTGACCACCTTAAATTCCTCCACACCCCAACCACCTAGGCACCCCCTCTTACCTTATGCTGTTTTATTTCCCCACGTGTAATATTTACTAAGTTAAACTTCAGTTAAAAACACATCACTCAGGGGCACCTTGGTGGCTCAGTCAGTTAAGCCTCTGACCTTTGATTTCACCTCAGGTCAAGATCTCAGGGTCCCGGGATTGAGCCCCCAATTGGGCTCCGCACTCAGCGGGGAGTCTGCTTGAGGACTCTTTCTCTCCTTCTCCCTCTGGCCCTCCCCCTGCTCCCTCTCTCTCTCTCTCAAACAAATAAATAAATCTTAAAAAAAAAAAAAAAACAGGCCACTCAATAAATAATGGCTCAAGCATAAGTGTATTTCACTTCTACACATTGGTCCAAAATGGATGTTCCTCGTGGTCCCTGGATGGCTGTTCTTTTCATGGGGACACAGAATTAGAGGCTCATTTCATTTGCAGTTCACCTTACGTATTGTCATGGCTACACGCAGCATGGATGAGGTGAGAAGAGAGGAGAGAACCACTGTGTAAGGCTCGAGAAGAAGTGGCCACACGAAACTTCTGCTTACCTGGCATTGGGGAGAAATAATCACTAAAAGGGACCACATCTCAGGTACATTTGAAAGAAAAGAACACATTTTGGTGGAAGCTTGCTTACCATGACCTGACATATTATGAACATATACGATTATTTTCACTCTGCTATGACCAGTAAGCTTCATGAAGGAGTTTCGTTCACTATTATATTCCTAATGCCTTGACAAAGGTCAGGCATATAACTAGCCACTTAATAAGTATTTCCTAAATGAATCATTTTGAAGCACATACACTTATGTGGCCTAAAAAATAGTTTCCCTTGAGCCAGAAAAGGAAGCTATCTCAGCATTCAGGATAAAGTATCCATCTGTCAATTTTAGTAGCTTTTGGTTAATAAGCTTCAACTTCATAATATATTTTCCATTATTTCCCATAACACATGACAAAAATAGAGCTTAAAAATATATGTTTTGACTGTTATGATGGATGAATGCAATGTAAAAAAAATTCATTTGATGTGGTTCAATGTGCTTGAAGTATTATTTTGCCTTTTGATATTTTTTACAATGTAAATATTACTAAATTTATATATACCCCTTTGATATCTAATTGTGAGTAAAATTAAGTCAACACTTTCTATCCAGGAGAAAGGAAGCACATTTTTATTATGGTCTTTTAAATTTTTCAACTTCGGTTAATTGATTTGACCGGAAGAATTACCCAAGAATTATAATTAGTGTTAGCACCGGAAGAATTACCCAAGAATTATAATTTTAAAATTCACAGTTACACTTAGGACCTTCAAAAGTCATCAAAGTTAGTTAACAATTTGGATGCTTTCAATTGAGTAAGTAGAAGAAGTTATCTAAATTACAATATTGCATACGAAAATATGAATTCTGGGAAATTTATGTAGATTTGTTTTCAAACATGTCTATATACGTAATAATTTGTGTCTTATTAAATTATAGGACCTCTAGATATACCATCATAGGCTTATTCAGACTTTCTGAAGTTTGGACCCTAAATGATTCAGAACTGATTATAACAATCTGCTCTGGGATGCTAATGTTGAGTGACACCCAGAAGCCCCAGCTGGTACGCAAAAGCAGTGGTAATATACTCGAAGGCATGGGATTTGGGAAGCACATACCAGCTGTGCTCTAGAGCCACTCAGCCTGCCTCTCCACTTTAGAGTGTAATTCATAGTGTTGACATTTGATTTAGAATGGTGTGGAAGTCCTGAATGCTTCTCTGGTAAGTGATCGGGCAAATGATACTCTGCTGTGCAGGTTTTGAAGTTCATTACTTTCTACCAGGTCTTTTGGTTAAAGATCTAGTCCTCAACATTATCTCTAATGCCAAAAAGTGGTTATAGTGAAATTCTAAAATTTCTTCAGGCAAAGAGACTGATCTTGAGCTTGAATTTTTGTCAGTGAGTCTACTGGATTTCCAGGTTAGCCTAGCGCTGGCAGAACCTCTCTCTCTCTCTGTGAGTCTAAGTAAGCAGTCAATCTTTGTGAGTGTTGTCAGTGAGATGAGGCAGGAAAGTGTGGCCAAGACAGTTTTCTCTCAGAATAACCTCACATGCCCTGGGAAACCATTTTGCATAACCTGCTCTGAAAACTGCTCTGGCGCATCTGAACTGTAAACTACCACAATTAGCAAAAGCAGAAACCCTAACTATTGCCAAACCTGCTAGTTTTCTGGATAGCTAACAAGACATTCCAAGCTACTTGTCCCACCTTCACTTTACAGTCTTTGTTACAACTTATTTGGTTTATACATATATTAAGTTGGGCCCAATCAGGAAATAGGAAAACATGAAAAAATAATACAATTGTTTGGGTGGTAGATCTATGTCCATTGAAGTTATTTAACATCCTTAATATTATTGAATCTTAATTAGGTGCTTATAAAGCAACAGAAAATATGTAGAGTACACAACCCATATTTTCTATTTTCTCCATTTTTCTATTTATTTATTTATTTATTTTAATTCATTTATTTAAAAAAAATTAGAGAGATTGAGAGAGAGAGTCAGGTGAAAGTCAGAGGGGAGAGGGAGGGAGAGAGAGAATCTCAAGCGGACTCCGCGTGGAGCCTGACATGGGGCTCGATCCCAGGACCCTGAGATCATGACCTGAGTAGAAATTCAGAGTCAGATGCTTAATCAAATGAGCCACACAAGTGCCCCCATATTTTCTATTTGAATTCTCACAAAAAAATACCTATAGGGTCTTATACAATAATACCTGGAAGGTGCTATCATGAAGAATTCAGGATGGAAGGAAGTGAAGTTCAGCACGGTTAGATAGCAAGAATTGTTTCACAGCTAACATATGATGGGATATAAACTCAGGGCCCCTGGCTCTAGACTTCACGCCTCTGCATTGGATTTCTTCCATTTAAAGTGTCTTATTTTCTACTCGTTGATCACACCAGTCTCTTGAATTGAAATGCAATCCCTGTCCCATTTTCATCTATTGGATTCCTCTTTATGTTGCAAAGTCCAGTTAAAATATATAGACTGATAACTTTTGTGGCAGAGACTGACTACATTTTTATCAGTCTGTGAAAATATTTTTCCTAATTTTTCACCAACATATGGAATATTTATGTTCTCCCTTTCTCAGTTCCTCAGTTCACCATTAAGCTACATTACTAAGCTTCCTTGAATCTTGTTAGGACTGTCGGCTCAGTCCTCCCCAGTGTAAAGTAGGTGGAAGTGGCTGCTGCAGCTATATTAGCACAACCTCAGAAATTTTGTGTGCTAGGTCTTTTCCACTCTCTTCTTCATTTCCTGGCTGGAGCATAGATTCCAAGGAAGGGCATCAAGACCCTAGAAAATGATAGCGTCCTCAATTCCCCATGTCCTGACTGCAAATAGATTTTTCATGAGTTTGTAGTACATATTTATTGTCTTAAGCCCTTCAGATTTACTTGTTACAGTAGCTGGTTTTATAGACCCTGCCTAATGCACCATTTAACCTGTGTTAATCATTTTCAGTTTACAATGTACTTTCACAGACAATACCATCTTTTAATATTATAACAGGCACATGACTTGAGTATTTGTTTCTGTAACGGGCTGAATTGTGTCCTTCAAATACATATATTGATGCCCTAATCCCCAGTAAATCAGAATGTGACCACACAGGCTCTTCAGAGAGGTAATGAAGTTGAAATGAGGTCCCTGGGGGCAAGGGGGAGCTCTAATCCAATATGACTGGTGTCCTTAGATGAAGAGGAAATTTGGACATAGACACACACAAAGGAAAGACCTTATGAAGGCACAGGGAGGAGAAGATGGCCATCTCCAAGGCAGGGAGAGAAGTCTCAGAAAAAAAACAACCCTACTGATACCTTGATCTTGACATTTTAGTCAACAGATCTGCCAGAAAATAAATTTCTGTGTTGAAGCCACCTAGTCAGTGGTACTGTGTTATGGCAGCCCTAGCGGACTAACACAGCTGCTCTCCAAATAAATAAATAAATCTTAGGGGAAAAAAACAAGAACTCTGTCAGTGAGAAAATGACGATAAGTCCCAGAATCAGGAACCAAACAGAGTTCTTGAGAAGAACAGGTAAACCCTTTCTATTCTTCCCAACTTTTACCTAGGACATTCTAGCTTGATAAATTCATCTGAATTCCTGTAATGTTTATTATCTCTGCCATTAATTTGGAATGTTTATGTTACACTATTTATTTTCGTCTTATTTCCTCACTATATTTTAAGCTCATGATACAGAAAGACTGGATCTCTAAATTGTTATATTCCTTATAGAATCTGGAGCAGTGCCTTAAAAAGGGTTCAGTAAATATTATACTGAAAATATATAGCATTTGGGGTTAAAAACTTATATTGAGGGAATCAAAACCAGTGTTATAAGTTATTCTTGTCACAGTAAAAGTACTTGGCTAACATGGTTGGGCAACCTATAAAGATGCTTTTAGTTTGCTAACAAAAAAACATCAAACATATATCTCTTTGAATTTTTTAATATGTGATTTCTTTATATATATATAAATATATATTTATTTATATATAAAATTTATTTATAAATTTATAAATTTTATTTAAATTTATATATAAAGAATATATATATATATTTGTCTCAACAATCATTTTCCTGCAAAAGGACTTTAAGGTGCATGAATAGATGAAATCTACACTATGCTTTACAAAAATATATCTTTTTTAATAACCCAGGAATTGACGTGATTCTAGATATCAGCCTAGCCACATATGTAAACAAACTTTACACTTACCCTTTTGCTTCTTTGTGTAGTTACAAAAAGCTCTGTTCAAATATTTATTTGACTGCTTACCTTGATTCATTTGTGCATCCTATTTGCCTGATAATATCCCACTATAAAGGTCTTAGGCTTAGTTCCTTAAATTATGATTGTCATGGTAACAACCAGAGCCCTGTACCAGTACCACGGGTACTTTCCTTTAAAAAACAGCAAAATGAGAATATAAAATTACATTGTACCCAAACAAATTAATAAAAAATAATAGATTTGTAAAGCTTAACATTCCCGCTTGACACTTTTGAAACATTGTTAGCTTGCAAGACATAAACAAAATATTAAATAAAAATATATGCATGCTGAAATAAATTAGATTTCAAAAGCATCATTTTTAATAAAAGCTTTTAACTGCCTCAGTCTGGAAATAGTCTGCAATCTGGTTGATAAATATGCAGCAAATGACAAATTAATATGTGTTGGCCCTCATCAACATTGGAGACAAATGTTATTATAATGTTTTGGACTGTGCTCAGTTTTGTCTGTCTGGGGAAAGGCTGTACAAGTTGCAGAGAATCTGCAATTCAGAGGGATAAAGCTGCCCTCTATGTGAAACAAGTGTGTGCTGCACCACACAATAAAACATGAAAGGTTGCAAGATTTAGAGGGAAACAAATTGTATGAATCTGCCAAATCCGTGAAAACTCTTAAATGCGTATGGAAAAGGATGATGTGTCTGAGGTTCCACAAGGACTTCTAGAACCTCCGCGGAACCAGCATCCATCTCCCTAACAGATTTTATATTTCCAGAAGTTAAGTACTCAACTTAGTTCCTATTGCTTCAAATTGACTATTTATAAGATTTTAAAAATGTAATAAAACATTAACAAAATCAGAAAATACAGAATAATTTTAGATAGAATTATTTTAAACACTCCAGTTACATAAATACACAATAATAAGCTAAACTTTTTCCTCATACACAGAATATTTCCATAAAACAAATGTGTTAATGAGTTTCCTAAGATCCTCCCCAAGGTGAAAGAAAACAGTTCGGTTGTGACAGATTGTATAACTTTGAGTCTACAAATGTAGACAAGTCTCAGTTGCTAATAAGTTACTTATGGATTTTATTGTTTATATTTTAATGATTTGGCCTGTATTTAAATCATCAACAACTGATTACTAGGACTCTATATGAAAGATACCATATTAGTTAATGACTGTGAAGTTATAAATAATTGTATTTTAGTCCCAGATCTGCCTGTTAATTATTTTCTTGGGCAAAAGTAGAGCAATTAATAGCTTTAACTAATAGACCTCTTCCAAAGAGTAAATAAAATATAAATGTGAAACATTTATCTCATTAACAAGCATGTGGTAAGTGATTAATAGATACTGTATCTTCTTATTATTAAGATTGCTATGATGTGATTTTCTTCCTCTGAGTCTGGAGAACATCACAATGACAGTCCTCTTTTCCACTACCATGGTCTTGCTTGCCCTCCACCACAGCATGTCAAAGCAACAGCACTCAGCATATTGTGCCACAACTATTAAATTGTGTTTGACCCTACCATATTCAATTCCAATTTCCACCTAGTATGGGATCACTACTACATTTGGCTCCAGGTCTACCTTCTCCTTTTCTGCTTAAAAATTGCTTTGGGAGTTTGGGAATTGAGTTTGTTCAGTCTTAGAGAAAGCCTAAAGCTAGTAATATTCTAAAAGTGCATTGCTGTGTGTAAATACCATTACAACAAATATTAAAACACTCTCTATATAACAAAGATTTCCAAATTCTTGCCAATGGCACTTTTGGTATGAGCTGTAGTCAATACAACTAACTTCTGGTACATAGAAATATTTGGGGGAATTTTGGGAAGTATTTAGTCATTACATAAGGGTATGACTTGCAGTTCCTTTCAAAATTGAGCAGCCAACCATTTTTCTTGAGCATTTACTTTGTGTTTCTGTATAAAACATACATCACATAAAATGTATCTTATCGAGCAAGAGAGAGAATTCTAGTGCCCATGATGATTTCAACTGGTATAGCTAAGCCACAGATTAAAGTTAAGACAGTTCAACTTTTCTATACTCTGAGAAGATTCATTAGTGCTGACATATGTCCCAGAGCACAGAGCAGAAAAACCTAAAAAGAATGATGGAAACTATTTGATGTGATATAGAAGGAAGAAAGAAAGAATAAAGAAAAAGAAGAAAGAAAGAAAGAAAGGAAGAAAGGAAGAAAGGAAGAAAGAAAGAAAGAAAGAAAGAAAGAAAGAAAGAAAGAAAGAAAAAGAAAGAAAGAAAGAAAGAAAGAAAGAAAAGAAAGAAAGAAAGAAAGAAAAGAAAGAACGAAAGAAAGAAAGAAAGAAAGAAAGAAAGAAAGAAAGAAAGAAAGAAAGAAAGAAAGAAAGAAAGAAAGAAAGAAAGAAAGAAAGAAAGAAAGAAAAGAAAGAAGCAGTAATTCAAGTGGAGTTTTCTGCCTGATTCTGTTTGGTGGTCCTTGACAAATCTTTAATTTATCTACCACTCCAGAACTTTAGGTATAAATTCAGAGCTATATTATTCTCCAAGTTTTCTCTTGCCTCTCAAATGCTAAGGTTCTAATATTCATTGATAAAACAAGGTTTATGTTTAGCTTGCACCACAGCTATGGTGGCCTCAGATCAAAGAGGTTGGGTTCCACTTCAATATCCATCAATATCATCTGGGCTCTCAAGCAAACCAAATGAGCTTTCCCTCTCAATTAAAGAAGAGAGTTCATAATGCCTGCCATTATCCTTATATTGTACAGTTGGGAGTGACACATTACAAGCTTGACTTACAACAGATAAATATTAATGTTTTTGTAAATAATATTGAAACTGCACTGTCTGTATGCTTAGAGGAGCTAAAAAATGTCAGTTTAATAACATTTTATTTGTATTCCCTGACTAATTTAGGCATCAGGGAGAATCTTGAGTATTTATATAAAGTGAAAGAATGAGTGAAACTAAGACTTTCAACCAATGAACACTTGCTTATTGTGTTAAGGGTGAAGGTTGGGGAGTAAGTGGGGAAATGATACAACATTTACCAAAAGCCTTCTTCGTTATGCCATGCATCATGTTGGACCTAGTATTTTCCACATTGTGTAAATGGAATCAGAGGCATGAGGGGATTTGGTCACATGTCTAAATTAGACAACAGGTGTGCTGTGCTATAGGAATTAGATTCCATGCAAATAAGTCACTGAAGTTTGTGCTCTTTCTCCTATGGATTACTAGGCTAAAAGTCATCACCTCGGAATGCTCCAAACTTATCTAATAACTAACCTTCTTGATGCTGAAAATTCTTTGGAACTCCTCTTCAAATTCTTTTTAAAGTAAATCACCACCTACATATATTTGCATGTGCCTGCACACATATATGCACATATACACACTCAACTCATTCTCATTATGGTGGTACTATCTCAGATGAAGTCTTTACTCCACAATAATAAATGGATTTTTTTATTGTCCTTTGGATGACTTTATGTTAACAACATGCCATTCCTGTGGAATCTGTCGGAATAATATTTTATTCTACCTAAGGGTTTAAACCTTAGGTAGAAATTGAAAAAGTAACCACAGGAAGAAATAACAAGGTTTCTCATACGGCAAACCTAGATCAGTGTATCTTGATCCTTCATACTTGAAAACACATGCCTTCAGATGGATGTGAATTTGATCACATTAATACATTACATCTTTGAATTTCAAATTCTTCATTGTACGTTAAACAACACTAAAGTATCTTCAATAAGGTAATGAATGTTGCTATTTTACAAGATCAGTCTTAAATAGTCTTATACATATGTGCAAATCTTACGTTGACCATGTCCCCTATTTACAAAATGAAATAGCCTTATAAATTGTAGGAGAATCTTCAGCTCTACAATATTTTGTCTTACCATCAATTAATGCAGTATAGCGTCTGATGCTATAAGACCTTCCTTAAATTCCTTTACTAAAATTTTATTGATTTTTGTGATACTGTCCTTGAAACTTTCTTGTTAGGATTATTCCCAGTTTCTTTATATTTTTCTTGCTGTTGCAAATCAGTGCTTTGTTTATTTCATTTCCTATTTGATTGTAGTTGGAAGGAATAGGTGGTTTATATGGTACTCTTGAACAAAATAATATTTTTATTTCAATTTTTCTTCTAAGAATGTTGGATTTAGGGAATTTAAAATTAGTGTCTATGCCTTATAATTCTTATACAATACTTACATATTTTCTTCTTTTCTTTTGCTTTATATATTAAAATAGTTCTGATAAAATGAAGACTAGCAGTGGTAGTAGTGAACATTCTTGGTTTGTTTTTTTTTAATTGGAAGGCTATCTAAAATAAACTATTTACTGTTTGTTTCTGGTAGTTAATTGTTATGAAATTATATCAGTTATATCGCATTCTCAGAGGACTTTCATGAAGAGGTAATCCATTTAATCTTTATTTTCAATATAATCAACAAATATTTATGAAGCATTTACTCTGTGTCAAGCTTGGTTAAAGAGCTTTCCTTGAATGTAATGATTATAGTGATAAATTGTCTAATGTTTCATTTTTTGTCATTAATGTAATGAGATGTATTAAATTGTGCTACATTTTTAAAAACAGAAGAGAAAATATTTAATTTTTATATGTATATTTCTTGATATGATTGAATGACAATTTGTTCTTATTGTATTTTGTAAGTTTTGTATTATTAGTTCTTCTTCCATTCATTGGACTGGATAACTCCACATATTTTCCTATGTCTTGGGAAAATGTGAAATATAAAAATTGTATTAATGTGTTTGGCTTGCCTATTCAGTTCTTTATCAATGATTTTTTGATGAGCAGAATTTTCAGATTTGATGAAATACAACTGATTTTTACTCTCTTTCATAGTTCCATGTGTGTCCTTTGCTTACTCTACTTTATGAAAACATTCTATTTTTTTTTCCACTTAGACACGTCATAGTTTCAGCTTTTGACTTTACCTCAATGATCTATCTCAAAATAAATTGGGTATGGGAGCAGTGTAGATTGTGCTTCCTTTCTTCAGATAATTATCCAACTGTTTCATCAATATTTGTTGAAAAAAATATTTCTTCATCATTGCACTTCACTGTCATACTTGCCAAAAATCATTTGACCAGCACCAAAACAAAACAAAGCTAGGTAAATAAGTGAACTGATGGACATATTAATTTAAACTGAAGGGAGGAGTTCTTTCACAACCTAAACATGTTTCAAATCATCATGTTGCCCACCTTAAATGTCTATATCTTGCAATTATATTTGTCAGTTATATTTTAATAAAGCTGGAAAAAATGGAAAAACCAAAAACTTTGACCAAAAATGTATGGGTATATTTCTTAACTCTCCATTCTGGTCCATTGATTGATTTGTCTGACTTTTTAGCAAAACTATAATTTTTGGTGAGCAAATTTAGACTTTCATTTACGTTGAGCATCTTGATAAATTTAGGGGTAACTGACATCTTAACACCTTTCCATCTTTCCACCATTAAATTAGGTTTCATTTATTTTCTCTTGGGAATATTTGGTAGTTTTTAGAATACAGATCTTACAATTCATTTGTTAAATTTACCTCACAGTGTTTGATGATTTAATTTCACTATAGTTCATTATCAGCATGGTAATATAATCAAATTTTGTATATGGAATTTTTATCCTCTTATATTGCCGAAGAAACTTTTTAGTTCTGGTAGGCACTTTTTTTTTTTTCCCTGTCCTGTAGATTTCTTGAGATTTTTCTATGTACATATTTATGTCACATGTTAATTAGCAAAATTACGCTTCTTCCTTTCAAATCTTTGTCTTCCTTTTTTTTTTTAGTGCCTTATTATAATGAATGTAAAGAGCAGTAGATTGTTTAATAGAAGGGGCAGGAGAACATGTTCTGGCCATGCCGTCATCCTAGGGAGATATGATGCTAACTTTAGGCTTTGGTGTTTTATTTATTTTTTTAATGTCCTTTAACAGTTTTGAAGAAGTTTCCCACCACTTCTACTGTTCCTAGTTTTCTGAGAATTTTTATCATGAACAGATTTTTATCATGTCCATACTTTCTCTGTATTTATTCAAATGAGCATGTATTATATATTGACCATCCTAAATGGCTTTTCATATATGATTCAGCCTTTTAAAATGTAAACCCATCACCGATGATTTCAAGCTATTACAAGTGAATATTGACTTATTAGTCACCATCCTACTTGGGCAAAGACTCACCCCAATGTGGTTTACAGGAGACCCTAGGGGTACAGTTTTGGAGATGGGAAATGGTGGCTCCTAATGTGGACATGTAAGTCTTTGGGACAGTAGGACCAGTAATTTCAGAAATAGCTCTTGTCCTATCAACCACACACAGCCCCAGGATCTCTAAGTCCTAAGGAATGTCTTACTTTCCCAATAAGTTTCTAAGGTTGCAAGGTCACACCTGAAAGAAACTTTGTAAATGATTATATGTATTTACATTTGGTTTGTATAAGTGAATAGGTAGATAGATAAAAATTTTCAGAAACACATATTCTTACCTTTCCCCTAAATAATCTAATTTTACATACACAGATATACAAATGTATTTTCAGAAATATATCTTAACAGAGTTGCTTTTAGTTTTGGACTAAATATTTAACCCTTTCTGAGGAAATCGTGTGTGTGTATCATATAATATCAATTTCCTCCACCATTACAACCAACTTAAATTAACTCTTTTCCAACAATGATAAATTGTAATCTTTCCACAAAACATTGTATATACGTTCATATATATGCAAAAACATTTCCATCAGTGTGTGTGTGCGCGCGCGTGCACGCAAGGGGGTTTGTGTATATTTTGTCCATACTGCTCTGTGCACCTTGGTCCAGCTTCCAGAGGCCAGCCCTTCATCTTTGCTGGAGAGTTTCTCTGAGCTGATGCTTGAAGAAGGGTCAGGGAAACAAACCTGCAGGCTTTAACAAAAGAGCAGTGGGAACTGCCACATGCATTCTTCACCCCCTTTACCCTTACAGTGGGATACTTCTGGGTTGTGGGTGTAGTCTGTCATCCAAGACTTCCCCAGTGGGATAAAGCTCCTGTTACCCTCAACTGCAAAGTGCTTGATAATAATTTTTTTAACTGCCCACCCCCCACACCCCACACACAACTCTCTCACTTTTCCACTCCCCTACTGCTTGTTTCTTGGAATTACCTTCACAATAAATTCCTTGCACTGAAATCTCTGTCTCAGGTTCTGCTATAGGGGTAATTAATCTCAGAAAGTTGGTGCCAGAAAAAGCCCCAGGAAGGGGATCCTCAGAATGAGATTTAAGATTTAGAATGCTTACCCACCAGGGATGGCAACAAGGCCCCCTTCGCTGGTGTTGAGAGGAGGTTGTGCTCAACAAGCACAACCACTGACAACTTAGTGGTGGCGCATTAGGAGGGGATTGACTGGGTTGTGTGGTATTTTGGCAGTGAAAACCATGGAGACAATGCCCGTTTCCAAGGGCTGTGGAGTAATTTGGCTGTGGTTAAGTGTGATCAGTGCACGGAGGGAACTACATTACAGACTCAGTCTACTGAGCTATCACCTCAGAGCATGGGGTGAAAGCCAGGCATTTCCCTGGCAACATTTAAACAGATCTTTCTGTCCTGTAGCCAGAGGGTGGATGGTGCTGAAGACACAGCTCTGGGCTCCAAGGTGAATGTAAAGTAACAGAGTTGAAAGAGAAGGCTGATTCCCTGGGGCCAGCATCCTCCTAGCCTGGACACTGAGTGCAGGCATCTGAGTGCATGTACTTGAGGACCCTAAACCCCCAGATTCCCATCAACTCTCTGTTTGAGAGGTGCTCTACCACCACTTGCAAGAGAAGAGGAACTTCTCTGGGATGGAGGTCTTGTTAAAGGCCCAGTGGGAGTGAAATGCTTTGGGGGAGACAGTGTTTTCCATTTCCAGAATCTGCCCCACCTTCCCTGTTGCCTCGGGACCAATAACTAGAGTGAACTCTCAGCGGGCCCACGAGGGAAACATTATCACAGCTTCAGGAGGAAAGGGATTTTTCAGCAAAAGAATGTCAGATCTAGTTGATACTTGTAGTCAAGGCCTGGGAAAACTTGCCCGGAATGGATTTTTAGGGTCCAGATGGATAAGAAGCAAAGGGAAAGCTCATAAGGGACAGTGCATCTATCTGTGGGCTCTCTCTTACACCTTCTCTTTAAGGAACTGACCCTAATATGCAGCAGGGACTACTCCTTGAAGCTGGAGAAAGAGAGCACAGGTGACCGAACTGTCTGGAAAAGGTGTTGAAGGAGGGATGTGAGGGGTTTCGGAGGTGGCATCTCAGTCCTTTGGGGCTGCAGTAACAGAAATACCATGGACGGGGTAGTTTGTAAACAGAAAGTTATTTCTTATAGTTCTGAGGGTGGAAAGTTTGAGATCAGCATGCTAGCAAGCTCAAATTCTGGTGAGAACCCTCTTGCAGGCTACAGATAGCCGACACAGTATATCCACACATAGCTGAGAGCAGAGAGATGAAGCCAGCCCTCTCACAACTTATAAAATCACTAATCCCATCAGGAGGGCTCCACCCTCATGATCTCATGGAAACCTAAACTAGTCCCAAAGGCCCCACCTCCTAATATCATCGCACTGGGGGTTAGAGTTTCAATGTACGAATCTGGAGGTTACACAGACGTTCAGTTTAGAGCAGGTAGACATTTTGGAAGAGATTTATGAGGTAAAATATAGAACTATGAGATGAGCATATTCCCTGGAAGGGCCCTTAGAACAGTTCCTTTGCTAAGGCAATAAAAAAGGATGTGTAGAGAGGAGGGTCCTGGCACCATAGAGAAGTGTTGTGGTGTCTCTCCTTTGTGGGTAGAGGGACATCGCTGTGGAACTGGCCTCCCCAGGGATGGAGGTGATGCCAACGCAGGGGCTGCACTTAATCATCAAAGACAAGGTGGGCATAACTGAATCATCAAATGAGCAGCAAAGCCAGAATGGTGACAGGGACCCCAGGCCCAACGTGACCTGGGTGATGGTTCAGGGATCTCCGGGAATGTAGAGGCAAGGAACAAGGACAAATAGAATGTTACTTGATCTATATACCCCAAAATAACAAAGAACAGCTAGGCTGAAGGCTCCTATCACTCACTGCGATGGGGAAAAAAAAAAAAATCTGACTTTTCCTCCAGGGTCAGGCCTGAGACAATTCTCAGACTCAGAGCCTAGCAATGGAAGGAGGAGGTGCCATGGAGATCCTCCATTTCCTCCTACAGCTGTTACCAGAGTAAGTACACTGCCGAGAGGGGGTTATAGGCACTATTGGACACAGGTCGGAGGTGACCCTGACAATTCTGTCGTGTCATGGCCCTGGATAGAGTGGGGCTATGGAAGCTGGTAATCATGGAGTTGTACCCACATCCACAACAGCTTGTCCACTGAGTCTCCAGAACCCACCCTGGGAGATGTAATCCTGAGCCCTCACTGCTGATTAAAATGGATACACTTGGCATCTGGGAAAGTCCTCGTTCACATGGGTTTTTCATTTCTCAGTCAAATGAGAGTCATAACGAATGGAAAAGCCAAACCAAGCCCCTAAAACTAGACATTCAACTGCTGGCCAAGATAGTAAATCTGAATCAATACCAAATCCTCATGGCAGCAGCAGAGATTTGCAGCCCTTCAAAGAGTTACAGGGCTCAGGTGATCCCCATCACATCCCCGTTTAAGTCACTGGTCTGGCCCCTGGTGACACCAGATGGATGGCATCAGATGCCAGCAAATAACTGCACTTTCCACAGAGCAGTAGTCAGAATAGCAACTCCCTGCGGGATGTCCCGTCTTCACTTGCCTGGATCCATGCACCCAGTTCGGATGTATCTACTGATCAGGTGACTCTTGTTTCTGATTTCCACAAGGAGGGAGAACCACAAGCAGTTTCCATTCACTTGGAACAGATAGCTTGATACGCACATGTTCTTAGCCTCCTAAGGAGTAACCGCCAGGGACCTAGGCCAGGTGAACTGCTGGATGCAGATGGGGGTTCTAGAGTGGACGTTAGGGGAGACAGATGACGGAGATCAACTCCTGTAATAGAGACTGTCGCTTATGTCACTAAACTTCCTGTTACAAGTTTTTGTCTGTTTGTAAATGTGGCAGACCAACACTTTAAGGGACAGATGACAGGGTGGATGGCACATAATGTGGGGAATACAATGGCTGAGGGATGGGGGGTAACCCTAAAGTACATGTTTTATTCTGTTTTACACTGATTTCTGAACCCCCTGCGAGAATTAAAGGCTCCTGTTACCTGCTTTGATCGAAAGTTGGTTTCAAGCAAATCCATTTTTGGCTTCCTTTCCTTACCTATCTCACTTCCCAACTTCACTACTAGTGTTTCCTGGGAGCACCTCTAAAATCAACCACTTCCTTTTTCATCCTTGTCTCAAGGTCTGCTTCTGATGGGACTAAAACATCAAGGGCCAGTGAAGCCGAGTAAGAAACTGAAGGTGCAGATTGGTGTCCTGTGAATCTTCAAACCTTATGTTGAGGAAAAGCATCAACAGTGTGTTACGGTAACCACCTTCGACCCTGGTGAAACAATTATTACCCTCTATTACAGTTGCCTGTTTTCCAGCTTGAATTCCTAGTTCTATCAAACCGTTAGGATAATAATTAACATTTAACATGTCTCCTGTAATGTTGGCTAATTGAATATTGAATAAATGATCAAAAATCTCTGAAAGTACATTGAAAATCTGTAAACCTCCAGCAGAATATGCAGGGGAATTGAAGGAGCATGTAGGAGGAGGTAGAAGGACGGCCTCTTCAACCTTCTACAAATAATCAGTAGAGTTACTGATACATCTATAGGACTCCTATGTTTTGTGAATTTTTACGTATATTGTTGCCACATATCCGCTTTTCATTTATCATGTGCTTGGCTAGTTAGGCTCCTGAATTATTTAAATGTATTTAATCTCCTTTAAATATTTTTAAAGGCAGTGTTTAATGATAAAGAATAAAAACTTTATGAACTGATTACACTTGTAAGATAATTCTAGAAAAGGTTCTAATCACTTTATACACTTCATGGCAAGTTGCTATCGCAGGCCAGTGTTCTGTAACCTCATTGTGGTCTTTGTGTGGGTCAGCTTCACCCTCCTGGGGTCACTAGAAGACTAAGTGAGATCATAGTTTCTCCCAGTACACTGGCCATTGTGTTCCAACGCCACCGCCAAGTTCAAATTTTCTTCCTCACCTTCCCTTTATTGACACTAAGTGTTTGTAGTAAGCTCAGAAGATCTTAGTGTGAATACTAAATCATAGCTCCCAGTTTCTAAGAGAGGATTTATTTAAATAACAACAACAACAACAACAACAACAACAAAAATAGCAGAGCCTTGGTTTACATCGGAATTGATCTGGTGAGGAGACACCTAAGTTTTGGCTACAGTATCCACAGAGAAAGTCTGCCAAGCTAATGTGTAAAAAATGAACTCACTCTCCTATTTACATCGTGAAACAGTATCTCTCTCTCTCTCCCTTTTTTCAAGAGGAACAGTCTTCACACTCAGCCCAGACAATCTTAAAGCCATTACCCTTCACATCTCATATGTGAGCCCTGTGCTTTGGCACAAGGCCATCGAGAGCGCAAAAGGAATACATTCCGTGATGAGTGTCTTGATGGGGATGTTTCCATCCTGGGTAGCCACCGAGAACCGAGCACTGTAGAAAACATCTTTTGCTGCAGTTATTTCAATTGAATAAGCACAATTTTAACATAAGGCCATTAAAAAACTACTTTGGTTCTGGGAAACTGAGTATTAGAAATATGATGAGCATATTGGAGTAAGTTCAAAACTGAACATCAGGAGTAATTAAGGGAATGGAGAGATTGATTTATGAGAAAAGATTAAAAGAGCTCAATCTGTTTAGCTTGGCTAACAGACAACTAAGTAGGGGATATGGTAATTGTTTACAAGTACTTAGAGGATGTAAATATCAAGGTTGGAGCAGAGATGTTCAGGCTGAGATCAGAAAGCCTGAATCACTCCAAGTTAATAAAGAGAAAATTTAGTTGACTACCATCCAAAATTTGGTGATAGTTAAGTCCTTTCAGCAGGAATCATCGCTGGGGGAAAATGCAAAAACGAGGGAAAATGCAAAAACGAACTCTTTGGAATATTTAAATGTGACATAGCCTTTGTGAGTCTATGGTTGGTGCACATTCATCATCAGCGATATTTGGGAAGTACAGAAGTTTCATCATTGTGTGTATGGAGACAGCTTTCTACGCTGTTCAAATGAACAACAGTGTTTAGAGAGGTGCTTCATAAAGATCAAATTCTAACAAAACAGATGAACACAATACAGGTAGAGAGACAATATGATCATTTAAAAAATGCAAAGTAATTTCTACTTTTGTTTTTAAAAACTTTAACCCAAATAAATAATGATTTAAAAATTCATGTCTGAATTAAAATAGAGTGGGTATTATCATGTTTATTCCTATAAACATGTGATTCATATACGATTATTAGTATGTAATAATGTACCAACACATTTTTAAAATGAGGAGAAATAAGAACTTCACAGCAATTCATTATATATGTTAAAAGCTTACTGTATAAAGTAAGAGCATTACACTATTGAAATAACTCACAAAAATATATGTTGTATGATGTGATTTGAATATAAAAATAATTCTAATCATCATTCTAAATCAAACTAATTTAATAAACAGTAAACTTATAACATCGCTAGGGATCCAATGTATACATCCTAGCGATCATATTTGTATCTGTCTGTCCATCTATTTATCTTTTGTCTATCTCTGGTACAAAAAAATGTTTTACTTATTTCTGTATATTTCTTTATAAAACAAGCATAGTCTGTCTTTCTTTCTCATGGTTCCCACTCTGTTAGGTTTTGTAGGAAATAAATAAATTGGAGTCTGTGTTCTCCATCCTCCACAAGTTTGGTTCTTATTTAAGAAGAAGTAGGGGACGCCTGGGTGGCTCAGTCAGTTGAGCATCCAACTCTTGATTTCGGCTCAGGTCATGATCTCAGGGTCTGAGATTGAGCTTCACATCAGGCTCCATGTCCAGTGGGGAGTCTGCTTTAGGATTTCTCTCCCTCTCCCTTTGCCCCTCTCCCTGTTCATACTCTCTCTCTCTCAAATAAATAAATAAATCTTAAAAAAAAAAAGAAAAAGTAGAATAAACATGTACAAGTTAAGGGGGCAGCTGACATAAAACACAAACTCTGCCTTTTGGTTTAGATTGGCTTTAAGTGGATGAATTAAAAAAATATCTGAATGGTATCTATAAGTATGTCACTCATTTGCATCATGTTCTTCAATAATTTACCCTTGACTTTCTATAGAAGCTTTAATTTGAACTAAATAAAACTAAGATTTCTTGTGCCTCTGGATCCATATATATATGCTGCTTATCTATTAGTTGATCAGGGAAATTGAGGCATTAAGATACACACACATATACAACACACACACACACACACACACACAGTATAGTTTGAAATCTGAGCACCTTTGAGATTTTCTCCCTAACTGAAAATGTATTAGTCCATATGATTTGTAAGAGAATTTGAAGCAGATGAAGTGCTTTGTGTAATGCACGAAAGCTTTCCTTCAGGAAAACTGTGCATAGATAAAAAGAATCATTGCAATTTTATATAAAATAAATTATAATTTAGGCTCTGAGTTGTTACATTATCATAGAAAATATATTACTGATCTTTCAAGTGCTCATGATGGTTATAGGAAACATGAGTGTACTTATGTAATTATAAAATTATATGTATTGTTTTCCTGTAGATGAGTGTATAAATTAAATACGTAAGATACAAAAAGAGTATATATAATGCCAAAATGAAAACTTATGAGTGCATTTGGCATATGCCAGTATTATATTTAAATAGGAAAGCACAAGAACTAGCAGGATTTGTAAATGTAAATGAAGACCTGTAGAAATTCATTTTTCTCATAAACTATAGACATTTCACTAATTTGGATATATTAAATTGGGTATTTAACATATTCATAATATTACCAGGCCATCTGATCTCACTTCTTGCATTTCCCTGGGCACGTTTTCCAACTATATTACATAAAAATCATCTCTTTACAATTAAGGGTGTATTTTTGAAGTATCACCATCACTCTCTTCAAGCTAATACTGCCATAATGTCCAATCAAAACTTGATTTATGTTAGATTATGTACATAGCATCGTGCTTTCTCAATGATTCTGGAATCCTTCTGGATTAATTTATCTCCATGGGTGGAAAACAGAATGTCATTTTTACTCCAAGGGATGAAGGCTGTAACTAAATCTGAACAAAATTGTTGAGCTGACATTAGATTTTGTCCAATTTTTCTATCAATTGCTCCAAAGAATCTAAAAAATAAATAAATAATGAAAATATTCTTAGAACAGTTAATTCCTGAGTATTGAACAAGATCTATTATTTTTTTAAATTTTATTTTATTATGTTATATTAATCACCATACATTACATCATTAGTTTTTCAGGTAGTGTTCCATGATTCATTATTTTTATATCCAAGGCAAATATCCTAGGCTGGTACACTGATGTAGACCATGCTGGATCATGGTGAGACAGTCAGGATTATCTAAAAATCACTCTGGTTTGCCTGTACCATGAACCAACAAGAACTGGGGTTTCCTCCTTCTCCTGACGTGAGAACCAGCACCTAAAGCCACCTCGCTATAAGATAGTGGTTGCGATTCTCTGCTGAGGGGCTGCTCCTGTGTGCTCCTTGTTACCCAGGTTTTGGAAGCCTGCATTCTGAGGAAATACATGTGAACAGCTGCTATCCACGCAAACCCAGACTGCCAAGGGGCCAAGTGGTCCTCTCCAATTTTGACTGGCAGGTTGCTTCCATGCTCTACTTGTAATTACAGAGAGCAACAGGGAGTCACATATATCCAGCAGTGTGTCATGGCCTGGGTTTGCCTCTCTATGGATAAAATGAGAGATAGGGTGGGGGGATTTATGCCTTCTCTTCTCTTGCTGACCTTTGTCTTGTAAGTTTTTCTAATGAAGCTGTTCTCTTAACCCATACCCTGTGACATTGTAGAAATTGTTCCAAGTACTTTTGTGATAACCACTAGAAGTCTACCTTGTAATGACAAAAATGAAGCTCTCATAATATTTATATATATATAGTGTGTGTGTGTGTGTGTGTGTGTGTGATTGGGAAACCATAGCTGTTCCAAAAGACACTCACTTGGAAACCGAACCTGTATGCAGAGGAATGATGAATGTATTGATAGATATCCAGATATTTATGATTTGACCACTAAAACACACCCTTTAAGGTTAGAACATCATCTATCATTTCTCAAAGAGGGAAATATTTCCTAAAATGTACTCTGCAGGTGCAGTTTACTCCAACTTTCTGTGAAGCCAGACTGGATCATGCAGCCAAATCTACCAACACAAGAGTATGGGAAATATATATTTGATTTATTATCCTCTATAGCAGAAGGGAGCAAGAGATAAGGGATGTAGACAGTCATTACTGCTCACCTCTTATACAGCACTGACATTTTAACTTGGTTTCTGGAGGGAATAGAGATAAACTCAGATGTTCATTCTGCCATGTTTAACCTGGGTCATGAATCTCTATACACTTCCTGTGATATCCCAGCCCTGTCTTATATAGTTCGGTATGAAAATACTAAATGTCATTCAGCAAAAGTTGAAGCTGTGTATCATCACATGACACAGCATCTCTCTGCCACGCAATATTGTAAAAAGATTAGGTAAGGAGATGGCCTAATTTCTCCACAGTCATGCATATTCTAGAATACCACCAATCTCTTCTCCATGCTGGACCAATGTTAGAGATGTCTTAGTTGTTCATGGCCCAGAGCCACATGATCCCTTCAGCACCCATAAGTGAGTGTCTCTCTGGCATCTATGCTTTGTTGAGTGATAGAATTAGTGGGAATCCTGGGAGCCCATGTTTAGGACCCATCCTCACCTGGTACACCAGGAGCTCATCCTGTCTGAGCCCTTGCAATTTATAAAGGGTGTTGTCACTGAGTTGAGAATGGATTACTGATACACAAGGACCCTCTGACCCCTGCTATATTCCAATGCCCACGTTAGTCTCTCCCTGTCAGCTCTGGCTTCACTTTGAACACTTAAAATTTTAGAAATAAAGATAGAAAATACCACTGGCTCTCTCTATTTGTTGTAATTCCAGGATATCAGGTGTTCACAGAGTCACTAACTTGATTGTTTCATTTTACCTTAAAATGGCTTCTGGGTGTGACCCATGGACAATCACTAACCTTGATCTCTCCTTCTACAGCTTTATGGAGATATAATTGACAAGTGTATATATTTAAGAAATGCAACGTGATGTTTTGATATATGCATGTATTTTGAAATGTTTGCCACCATCAAGTTAAGACATCCCTCACCTTACATAACCAGTTTTTTTTTTTTAGTTAGAACAATTAAGACTTACTAAGTAAATTTCAAGTATCTAATACAGTATTACTAAATAAAGTTACCATGCTATAAATAGAATCTCTAGAAACTATTTATCCTGCATAACTGAAAGTGTCTACCCTTTGACCAACATCTACCCATTTTCCTCAGTGGTAACCACCATTCCACTCTCTGCTAACACTGGCAACTCAGAGCCATATGCCAAGCAGATTCAGCATATGTGTTTGGAATATTATTGGAATTGCCTAATTACTTGGTTATGAAGGAATTCAAACTACAGTTGTGAAGCCAAACTCTTAGGACACAGAAAAAATCATATAACATAACAATGTTCAATGACACAGAAAACATGAGAACAAACCAAGGCAAAGTAAAGAGTAAGTAAAAATACACGAACAAATGTACGCATTTCACCCTATTTTACAAGATCTAGCCAATGCAAAGGCATGGAGAGAGACACTTATGAGAAGGACATTGGCATTGGGACTAGATTCTTCGGGTCATCTCTATGGCATCATGGGAATGTGATATTGGATGTGTTATTTCAACCTTCTGTGCCTCCTATCCCACAGGGCCCTTCTGAGATTTTAGCAAAAGAGATTTGTAAACCAAAGTTTTATACATCTGTAATGTATTAAAACACACTTCTGACTTACTTCAACCTGCCAAGTTGACATCGTATCTTCCTATCATTCTTTCCCTCAAGAATTAAAGGAAAATCGTTTACCTTCTTTCACCAAGGTCCCGGAGAGAAAGATTATAACAGAAAAAATAAAGAAAGAAAAATTTAAAAATAGAAGTTGCACATCTGTAGAAAAAAGAGCCAAAATCCAAGAAAGATAAAGCACTTTGGATTATTGCTTCTGTTGTTGGAGGGTGAGCAGAAGGTCAAAGATTTTAAAATCCTGGGCAAGGCCCCCTCAGGGACTGACAGGGCCAGCCAGATTCTCACATCTGGTTAGGCTCAGTGGCTCTCGTGGTTGTAGTGTATTGACAAGTTTTCAAAACTATCAAATAGAAACGAATTCCTTGCAGTTAAGTCTGGATAATAGCATGTGGATTACCCCTTTGCTGATTACTTTGTTGACATAAACAGTGTCATAGTTTACACGGGCCTAGCAGAAGCAAGCAAGGGGGAAGAAAGAACTTTTAAGTTTATTAATTACTTCTTTTTTCAGAGAAGGTGTGAAGAATTAAGTACTCCCAGCCAGACCCCTTCTAACTCAGACAGATCACTGCATTAGTTGAAAGGCAAACAAGGAGAATTCAAGAGCATAGAAATGCCCCATGGAAGGATGTCACCAATAGGAAACTACAAAGAGGACATTCAGATTTATAAAATAGGGTATATGAGTCGTTTTAGTAATTACTTTGATATTAACTGGATATTCCCTTATACAAAGTAAATATGCCGCCAGATCTAGTGATTAAAACATAAGAGTGTTCATCATATGGGATTCCGATGCCACACGGGTGGTCTTAGCAAGTCTGTGAGGAAAACATATTTTCAGAGGAAAAAGACTACCAAAGAACGTAGTTTTGACTTGTCATGAGAAAATTAATATCAGCAGCAGCAAACAATTATCCAGTGTCAAATGCAAATAACTACGGGCATAACCTGAATAAGCCCCTGTCGACATTCGCGCACAGATTTCAGTCTGTTCTGGGGGAGATGCAGTGGTGGTGGTTTCACTGCTCAGCAGTCATTTATGCTCCTTTCTGTTTACAGGCCTCCAGATTTCCTTTTAGAGGCAAAACATTCATATTTTGCATCATGCAGTTCTTTGGGAGTTGGCCCCATCCACAGCTCAGGGTGGCCCTTATTGAAGGGAGTCAATCAGCAAGACCCATCTGATAAACCAGGAGAGCTGCTGTGTGCAGTGCCGTGCAGTTAGCAGAACACTGCAGGACATTCATCTGTGACTCTGAACGTTAACCTGACCCTGTCTTCCAAGGCAGCCCCTGCAGGAGACGCTCACTCTTACCTTGACATTATGATGTGAGGACCTGAGATCCGGGATATTCACGCCCATGTCGGTACTTTGAGAAGAACCTGAAGATAAACTTGAACCAGAGAAAGGCAAACAAAACAAAAGAAAATGAAAAACCAGAGAATTGCAAAGAAATGGAACTTAAAACCAAATGATAAAAGGGGAAGTTCTCAAACCAAACACACTTAAAACGAATGCTCTCCATGAGCTATTCAAAAAAAGAGAAAGTAAATTCTTTTTTTTTTCATTTTTCAGTTTCATTAGTTTTTATTTTTCTCACCAGCATTATACATATTTTATGTTGTCACTTAGGAATATACATATACTAAAAATGTTCAGTTGACCGGGTTTGTGGAAATTGGGTTCTACTGTCAGCTCTCTCATTAACTTGCTGTGATGCTAGAAATGTTTTAACCTTTCCTGGCATAGGTTTCTGTTCTCCCTAATTCTTTCTTTCCTCTTTTCTGCTTTTCTTCCTTTCTTCCATAACCATTTCTGATGCTATTACAAAAGGCTTGGGACTGGGACTTCCATTATGAAACAAAAAACCCTTTCTGATCTTGAGGGACTTAAGGAAGAAGAGAAGCAGCACCCTGACAGCTCAGTGAGGCCATGGGGTCGGGGCTCCAGAGCCTGCAGTCTTGCCAACTGCTGTGGGGGCGTGGAGAGCCCCTGCCTGACCATCTGTAGAAGTCAGAGAATCTCTGGTGGATGAGAATTGCAACTGTCCCACTTCCCTTCTTCTTACTATAACAAATAGGACTTTCTTGATGAAAGTCAAGTGAGATGTTCAGTGCCCATCTCATTTACTCAGGTGGGATGGACTGCCTCTCCCCCTCCCAAGGGGAACACATAATCCAGGCCCAGGCAATCTTCAGTTGTGTCATGTCATCCAAAAATTTGCTCAAGAATGTGCACTTAGCCATCAGAACCTAACCTGGCACATTTGCCAAGAACAGAAGGAAAGAGTCACGTGATTTTGTTTTAGTTGAGAATAAGTAAATAAAAAATCATTATGTATAAAGAAAGTAGATGATGGGTGCCAGGGTGACTCAGTTGGTTAAGCGACTGCCTTCGGCTCAGGTCATGATCCTGGAGCCCCGGGATCGAGTCCCGCATCGGGCTCCCTGCTCGGCAGGGAGTCTGCTTCTCCCTCTGACCCTCCCCCCCTCTCATGTGCTCTCTTTCTCTCAAATAAATAAATAAAATCTTTTAAAGAGAGTAGATGTGTAGAGTTGCTGGAAAAATCAGAAAAACCATGTAAAAAAAGACTCCAGCAGAAAGGAAAGGAGGACCAGGAGAGCAGAGGGAAAGACAGACTCCCAACCACACCACATGGACAATTCGATAAAACCGCACATTACATTGTCTAAAACAAACCAGTTTCAGGATCCAATATGATGCTTAAGTAGGGGTTTGTGCCAAAAGGTCACAAATAACTTTAAAAATAAAGATAGGTTCAAAAATAAAATGTTTGAAATAAATCATAACTAGGAATGAGATCCCTCTTCGTTCTGACAATATGATAAAATACGTAAGCTGAAGTTGTTGTGCATTTAACACAAGATACTGGCTGAGAATGACAAGCAGGCTTAAGGGAGGGAGATCCAGGAAAGCAAAAGTATCTCAGACTGAAAAATAGAGTGGTTAGAGTGCAGATTGCTGTTGTGGTTGTCCCAGATGTGCATGCATGTGTGTGTGTGTGTGTGTGTGTGTGTGTGCATGTGTGTGCGTGTGTGTGTGTTTAGTTAGTGATATGGGTAAGTTTCAGCAATCTAAGGGTGTGGACATTAGTAGCAATGAATGGACAGAAGTTAAGACACTGAAAGTACATGAGATGGTGAGTTGGAGAAAGTTCAAATAAATCCTGGCCCTTAAATGTTACATGTTTCTAGAAATAATAGCCCAGAAAAAACTATCTCACAAGTAAGGAAACAAACAAACAAACAAACAAAAACAAGGACTAGTTGGTGTTGATTGAAGCCCAGACAAGGAAAAATAAATCTTACATGGTAATATAAATTTGGGTTCCTATCATCTTTTGGTTATAGAGTTCAAAGTTATAATACCTGCATGATTCAAGAACTCTCAAATAAAGAGTGATAGTTAGAAATTAGCAAAGTCATTCTCAAGGAAGGCATCTTTAATTTGGGACACACATATTACAAAGCCATGAGGTAGAGGAACTCCCATAAATAGCAATCCACCGTGAGAAAAATTCAATGATACAACCAACATAAGGATGGGAATCTAAGTTCCTCAGATAATAGACAATCTGAAAAAAACTTAAAATACTTATGTTTAAAAAAATATAATTAAGGATGTAAAAAAAAAGAATCAAATGCATAAGAAAGAAGGATGCTAGAAAAAAGAATAGACATATACAGAAAAGAAATATAATTTATGGAAATGAAAAAAAATAGAGATAAATTAGGAGATTCAAAATGTCACATTAAGAACATGTCATGGAGCACCTGGGGCACTCTGTCAGTTGAGTGTCTGACTCTTGATCTTGGCTCAGGTCATGATCTCAGGGTCGTGAGATGGAGCCCTGTGTCAAGCTCCATGCTTGAAGGGAGTGTGCTTGGGGTTCTCTCTTCCTCCCCCTTTGCCCCCCCCCACCCCCACCCCCCCCCCCCCCCCCCCCAAAAAAAAAAAAAAAAAAAAAAATCACATAAAGAGTCAAAAGTTGCAGAGACAATTCTAAAAAAAGAATAAAACAGAGTAAATTGAAAAGATACTCAGCATCACATATTATTAGGTAATGGCAGACTAAAACAAGGAGATACAAATACTATTTCAATGGCCAAAATCCAGAACACTGACAAGAACATCAAATGCTGACAAGGACATGGAGCTACAAGAACTCCCATTCACTGTCGGTTGGAATACAAAATGGCACAGGCACTTTGGAAGATAGTTTGGTGGTTTCTTTCAAAACTAAATATATTCTACTGTATCATTCAGCAATTTTACTTAAATTAAGTGGGGAACTTATCCATAAAAGAACCTTCCAAATGGATGCTCATGGCAACTTTATTCATTATTGCCAAACTTGGAAGCAACCAAAATTTCCTTCGACAGGTGAATAAATAAATGAAATTTTATTCAGCACTAAAAAAATGATTTATCAAGCCATGAAAAGATATATAGTATTATGCAGGTTGCTAAGTGTGTATTATCATTTTGGGTGATACTGATGTGTCAATATAGCATCACTAATTGTAACAAGTGTATCACTCTGGTGGGGATGTAGATAGTGAAGGAGGTTGTGGGAGGGGTAGCAGGGGGTATATGAGAACTATCTATACTTTCGACTCAGTTTTTCTGTTCACCTAAAATTGCTCTAAAAATAAAGTTTAGTTTTTAAAAAATGAAGGACAAAGAGAAGGGAGGGGAAGGAGATGAAGAAGAGAAGAAGAGTTATTCTCAGTTATCAGGGCAAAATGAAAATATCATGTAGATAACATTGTGTAGTATTAGCACAAGAAAAAACACATAGACAATGCATAAGACTAGGGAGCCCAGAAACAGACAAACATATATAATTGTCTATATTTTAACTACTGAGATTCTTGTCTTATATTAGATGTGAATTCCACCTATTTTAAATGAAATATTTGAATAATAAATCTATAATATTTAGAGGAAAAGATCAGAGTAACTGTATGACTTCAAGTTTGAAGGATTTCTTTTTTTTTCCTTTTTTTTAGAAATGGGGGAGGGGCAGAGAGAGAGGGGGAGAGAGAGAATCTTAAGCAGTTTCCACACCCAATGCAGAGTCCAACACAGGGCTCAATCTCACAACCCTGAGATCATGACCTGAGCTGAAATAAAAGTCAGATGCTTAACTGACTGAGCCACCCAGGCGCCCCAAGTTTGAAGGATTTCTTAAACAAGGCTCAGACATGCACAAACAACACAAAAAAGAAAAACTGCCTACATTGATTTCAATCTACAGACCAAGAAAACTGGGCGCCAAATAGACTTATGAAAATATTTTTAATCTCACTGAGAGGCCATTATGATCGATAAATAACAAAGCATATTTTTTCACAATAATTAGATTAATTTTTTATGTGATCATATGATACCGAATTTTGGTAGGATGCGGGAGTATTAATTAGTCCAATCACATTAGAAAATGGTTTGGCAGTATTAAATAGAGCAGAAAATCCCACGTCTAGGTATCTACCCTGGGGAACTGTATATCAGCCAAGGGAGAGTTTCACATTAATGTTCAGTGCAGCACCCTTTATGATAGCAAAAAGAGTAGAAATTTCTAATTTCTAAAATGAATTTTAAATAGATTTTGGGTAAATGAATTGTGTTTCATTTATGCAGTGGAATATTCCAGAGGAGTTAAATTAGAAAGTCAGTGTGCGTCAACATGCATAAGACCTAAAAACAATCTAATGTTAAGTGAAAAAAAATTAAATTGTAAACTAACACATAAATTAATTCGTATTTTATACTGATAGCAGTCAAAACTATAACATATACAGTTTATGAATGATAAATACCAATTCAGGTGTCCACCTGGGGAGATGGGTGGGGACAGGAGATAATGGGACTTTAGAGATGTCTGTAATGTTTCATTTCTCTAAAAAACAGAAAAAAACTTGAAACAAACACAGCACAATGGTAACATCTGTTTAATCTTGGGGGTTGGAGTATAGGGGTCTGTTCTGTTATTTTCTGTATCCTTCCATATGTTCAAAGTGGTTTGTAATTAAAATAAAACACAGATGAGTAGGAATTAGTCTGGTAGGAAAAAAATGGAAAATGCATTTCAGGCAGAAGGAAGCAAAGGAATTAGTAAATTTTAAAGAGCAAGATGGCTTCAGAGAACCACATATACTGTGACATGGCTTTGGTCTAAAATGCCTGGAAAGAAGTAGGAGAGAAGAGGAGTGAATAAAGTGGACCAGAGTTTGATTATAAAAGGGTTTTGTGCATTATTCTATCAAATGGAACTTCATCCTATAGGCCAGTATGGTGTATAGAACAATGTTTCCCCAAAGCTGTCCATACCCTAGTCCCAGAACCTGTGAATACAAGACATTCTGTGGCAAAACGCTTTTTCCCATGTGATTGAGTTAAGGATCCTGAAACAGAATTTTCTTGGATTTCCTGGTGAGGCCAATGTACTCACAAGGGTCCTTATAAGGGGGAACAGGAGACTCAGGTCAGGGAAGGAGGTGTGCTGATGAAAATAGACATAGGAGCCATGCCTGGCCACAGAGTGAGCTGCCCCTAGAAGCTGGAGAAGGCAGGGAAATGCATTGCCAACCCAGTTTATACTTCTTACCCCCAGTGTGCTAAGATAATATATTTTTACTGTTTTAGGCGACTAAGTTTGTGATCATTTTTTTACAGCAGCAATAGAAAACTAGTATAGCAGTGATGATGAAATCTTATGGAAGGTCCTGGATGTTGCGATGGGGGGGTAGCCGGGGGGGCGGGCATGGGTTGAGGGGAGGGTCAAACACATCTGCAGGGTTGCTGTTTATATCTGTAACAAAGTAATATTTACTGCACTAACTTGAAGAGAAATTAGAGAATGCTCTTCTCAAGATTCACCCTTGTTGCAGAAGGACAATTACTGCATGATTCCACTTCTAAGAGGAATCTAAAATAGTCAAACACATAGAAGCACAGAGTAGGGTACTGGCTACCAGAGGCTTGGGGGAAGGGTGTAAGGGGAGATTTTGTTCAAGGGGCATAAAATTTCATTCATCAAAATGATTAAGTTCTAGAGATCTGCTGTACAGTACTGTGACTATAAATAACAATTCTGTAAAATGTTCTTACCTCAAAAATCAACCAATCGATCAGAGGAGAAAATAAGCAAAGAAGAAGAAGGCGGAGGAGGAGGGGAAGAAACAAAACAAAACAAAACAGAAATGAAAATCAAACCCCTCATTTGGCTGTAGAAAAATAGTAAAGTGTGCACCAGACAATAATGCGGCAGTTACCTAGAGTTGCTAACAGAACATCACAGAAAAGGCCATGGCTCTGGGAAACAGTTATAAGGAAAAATAACAAAAATAAAACTATATATGTTCTATGGTATATTAACATATTAAATGTATTAAAAGAATTCATGTTTACATTTGTCTACAGAGTTACAATTTATACAAATTTAAGTTATAAACTTGAATATACATTATTTCTCTCTTATTCTAAGCAAATATCAAGACCACACACTACGTTGTCCCATACCTCTGGCATAACTTTCTCACTTATGATTTAATTATTTTGTTGAAAGTTGTATCAGTTTCCACAGTAAAGCCACCAAAATGAAAAAATGTTTTAAAAATAGAGTATCAACAGCCAAAAAAGCATCAAGTAAAATGCATACAAATTTTCCTTCCCTGTTACAGTTTCTACATCTTTCTTATGGAGCAAATTTCAAAAATTCAGGAAAAATCCTACCTTTTCCTAAAATATCCCTTTCAATTTTATATCCAATTTGAAATGAAATGTTTTGGCAAGTGAGAGGGATATACAAATACACAACTCTTAATATGCCAAACTCCCCACCTTCCAGCCAACAAAATAAACATATCTCTAAATCAAACTTTTAGCAATCAAAAAGAGTAAAACAGAAAGAAGCTAAATCACTAGATTTGAAATCAAAATATGGGTTATAATCAGCTATGAATTAGCTGATTCCATGTTGAATAAGCCATCTAATATCTAATGTAAGTTGGGTTTAAATCCTTGGTGTTTATAAAGATTAAATAAGACATTTTGACATGAAATCACTAAATGGTAAATTGGTTTACAATTTTAACAATTGCAGGTGAGGGCGCCTGGGTGGCTCAGTCGGTTAAGCGTCTGCCTTTGGCTCAGGTCATGATCCCAGGCTCCTGGGATCGAGTCCCACGTCGGGCTCCCTGCTCAGCGGGGAGGCTGCTTCTCCCTCTCCTTCTCTCCCTGCTTGTGCTCTCTCTCCCTATCTCTCCCATTCTGACAAATAAATAAATAAAATCTTTAAAAAAAAAATTGCAGGTGACCCTCAAACCATGCAGGAGTTAGGGGCCCAAATCGCCACACAGCTGAAAATCTGTTTATAACTTTTGACTCACCCAAACTTAACTAATAGCCTACTGTTGACCAGAAGCCCTACTAATAGTTGATTAACACGTATTTTATATATCATATGTGTTATTTACTGTATTCTTACAACAAAGTAAGAAAATCATGTTAGAAAAACTACATTTACAGTACTATACTATATTTATTGAAAAGAAAAAATCCACATATAAGTGGACCTATACAGTTGAAAGCCATGTTGATCAGGCTCAACTCTATAACCTATGGATTTATTTATTTTTTTCTTTAAAATTTTTTATTGTTATGTTAATCACCATACATTACATCATGAGTTTTTGATGTAGTGTTCCATGATTCATTGTTTGTGCATAACACCCACTGCTCCACGCAGAACGTGCCCTCTTTAATACCCATCACCAGGCTAACCCATCCCCCTACCCCCCTCCCCTCTAGAACCCTCAGTTTGTTTTTCAGAGTCCATCGTCTCTCATGGTTCGTCTCCCTTTCCGATATCTTCCCCTTCATTATTCCCCTCCTGCTGTCTTCTTTTTTTTTTCTTAACATATATTGCATTATTTGTTTCAGAAGTACAGATCTGTGATTCAACAGTCTTGCACAATTCACAGCGCTCATCATAGCACATACCCTCCCCAATGTCTATCACCCAGCCACCCCATCACTCCCACACCACCCCCACTCCAGCAACCCTCAGTTTGTTTCCAGAGATTAAATATTCCTCACATCAGTGAGGTTATATGATACATGTCTTTCTCTGATTGAATTATTTCACTCAGCATAACACCCTCCAGTTCCATCCAGGTCATTGCAAATGGCAAGATCTCATTCCTTTTGATGGCTGCATAATGTTCCATTGTGTATATATACCACTTCTTCTTTATCCATTCATCTGTCGATGGACATCTTAGCTCTTTCCACAGTTTGGCTATTGTGGACATTGCTGCTATAAACATCGGGGTGAACGTAACCCTTCAGATCCCTACATTTTTATCTTTGGGGTAAATACCCAGTAGTGCAATTGCTGGATCATAGGGTAGCTCTATTTTCAACTTTTTGAGGAAAATCCATACTGTTTTCCAGACTGGTTGCACCAGCTTGCATTCCCACCAACAGTGTAGGAGGGTTCCCCTTTCTCCGCATCCTCGCCAACATCTGTCATTTCCTGACTTGTTAATTTTAGCCATTCTGACTGGTGTGAGGTGGTATCTCATTGAGGTTTTGATTTGGATTTCCCTGATGTCGAGAGATGTTCAGCACTTTTTCATGTGTCTGTTGGCCATTTGGATGTCTTCTTTGGAAAAATGTCTGTTCATGTCTTCTGCCCATTTCTTGATTGGATTATTTGTTCTTTGGGTGTTGAGTTTGATAAGTTCTTTATAGATTTTGGTTACTAGCCCTTTATCTGATATGTCATTTGCAAATATCTGCTCCCATTCTGTCGGTTGTCTTTTGGTTTTGTGGACTGTTTCCTTTGCTGTGCAAAAGCTTTTTATCTTGATCAAATCCCAATAGTTCATTTTTGCCCTTGCTTCCCTTGCCTTTGGCAATGTTTCTAGGAAGAGGTCAATGTTTCTGCGGCTGAGGTCAAAGAGGTTGCTGCCTGTGTTTTCCTTTAGGATTTTGATGGACTCCTGTCTCACGTTTAGGTCTTTCAAACATTTTGAGTGTATTTTTGAGTGTGGTGTAAGGAAATGGTCCAGTTTCATTCTTCTGCATGTTCCTGTCCAATTTTCCCAACACCATTTGTTGAAGAGACTGCCTTTTTTCCATTGGACATTCTTTCCTGCTTTGTCAAAGATTAGTTGACCATAGAGTTGAGGGTCCATCTCTGGGCTCTCTATTCTGTTCCATTGATTTTTGTGTCTGTTTCTGTGCCAGTACCATACTGTCTTGATGATGACAGCTTTGTAATAGAGCTGGAAGTCTGGAATTCTGATGCCGCCAGCTTTGCTTTTCTTTTTCAATATTCCTCTGGCTATTCGGGGTCTCTTCTGGTTCCATACAAATTTTAGGATTATTTGTTCCATTTCTTTGAAAAAAGTGGATGGTATTTTGATGGGGATTGCATTGAATGTGTAGATTGCTCTAGGTAGCATTGACATCTTCACAATGTTGATTCTCCCAATCCATGAGCATGGAACGTTTTTCCATTTCTTTGTGTCTTCTTCAATTTCTTTCATGAGTATTTTATAGTTTTCTGAGTATAGATCCTTTGCCTCTTTGGTTAGATTTATTCCTAGGTATCTTATGGTTTTGGGTGCAATTGTAAATGGGATCAACTCCTTAATTTGTCCCTCTTCTGTCTTGTTGTTGGTGTATAGGAATGCCACTGATTTCTGTGCATTGATTTTATATCCTGCCACTTTACTAAATTCCTGTATGAGTTCTAGCAGTTTTGGGGTGGAGTCTTTTGGGTTTTCCACATACAGTATCATATCATCTGCAAAGAGTGAGAGTTTGACTTCTTCTTTGCCAATTTGGATGCCTTTGATTTCTTTTTGTTGTCTGATTGCTGTGGGTAGGACTTCTAATACTATGTTGAATAGCAGTGGTGAGAGTGGACATCCCTGCTGCATTCTTGACCTTAGGGGGAAAGCTCTCAGTTTTTCCCCTTTGAGAATGATAATCACTGTAGGTTTTTCATAGATGGCTTTTATGATATTGAAGTATGTACCCTCTATCCCTATACTCTGAAGAGTTTTGATCAAGAAAGGATGCTGTATGTTGTCAAATGCTTTTTCTGCACCTATTGAAAGGATCATATAATTCTTGTTCTTTCTTTTGTTAATATATTGTATCACCTTGATTGATTTGCAGATGTTGAACCAACCTTGTAGCTCAGGGATAAATCCCACTTGGTCATGGTGAATAATCCTTTTAATGTACTGTTGGATCCTATTGACTAGTATTTTGGTGAGAATTTTTGCACCCGTGTTCATCAAGGATATTGGTCTGTAATTCTCATTTTTGATGGGGTCTTTGTCTGGTTTGGGGATCAAGGTAATGGTGGCCTCATAAAACGAGTTTGGAAGTTTTCCTTCCATTTCTATTTTTTGGAACAGTTTCAGAAGAATAGGTATTAATTTTTCTTTAAATGTCTGATAGAATTCCCCTGGGAAGCCATCCGGCCCTGGACTTTCGTTTGTTGGAAGATTTTTGATGACTGCTTCAATTTCCTTAGTGGTTACAGGTCTGTTCAGGTTTTCTATTTCTTCCTGGTTCAGTTTTGGTAGTTGATACATCTCTAGGAATGCATCCATTTCTTCCAGGTTATCTAACTTGCTGGCATATAGTTGCTCATAACATGTTCTTATAATTGTATTTCTTTGGTGTTGGTTTTGCTTAGAGGCCCTCTTTTAATATTTCTTGTAGGGCTGGTTTCGTGTTTGCAAATTCCTTTAGTTTTTGTTTGTCCTGGAAGCTTTTTATCTCTCCTTCTATTTTCAGTGACAGCCTAGCTGGATATAGTAATCTTGGCTGCATATTTTTCTCGTTTAGTGCTCTGAAGATATCATGCCAGTCCTTTCTGGCCTGCCAGGTTTCTGTGGATAGGCCTGTTGCCAATCTAGTGTTTCTACCATTATATGTTACCTATCTCTTCTCCTGAGCTGCTTTCAGGATTTTCTCTTTGTCTCTGAGACTCATAAGTTTTACTATTAGATGTCGGGGTATTGACATATTTTTATTGATTTTGAGAGGGGTTCTCTCTGTGCCTGTGGGATTTTGATGCCTGTTTCCTTCCCCACATTAGGGAAGTTCTCTGCTATAATTTGCTCCAATATACCTTCTGCCCCTCTCTCTCTTTCTTCTTCTGCTGGGATCCCAGTTATTCTAATATTGTTTCATCTTATGGTATTGCTTATCTCTCAAATTCTGCCCTCATGATCCAGTAGCTGTTCATCTCTCTTTTTCTCAGCTTCTTTATTTTCCATCCTTTGGTCTTCTATATTGCTGATTCTCTCTTCTGCCTCATTTATCCTAGCAGTTAGTGCCCACATTTTTGATTGCACCTATTAATAGCCTTTTCGATTTCAACTTGGTTAGATTTTAGTTCTTTTATTTCTCCAGAAAGGGTTTCTCTAATAACTTCCATGCTTTTTTCAAGCCCAGCTAGTATCTTTAAAATCATTATTCTGAAGTCTAGGTCCGACGTCATACTAATGTCTGTATTGAGTAGGCACCTGGCGGACAGTACTACCTCTTGTTCTTTTTGTTGAGGTGATTTTTTTCCATCTTGTCATTTTGTCCAGAGGAGAATAGATGAATGAGAGAACAAAATGCTAACAGTGTAACAACATCCCCCCAAAATATACTCTAAACATATCAGAAAAGACCTGAAACCAGGGGAAAAGAAAGGGAAAGAAAGAGAAAAAAAGAAAAAGAAAAAGATAAAAACAAACAAAAACAGAACAAAACAAAAAAAACAGAATATGATCAAATATGATCAAGCTTGTTCATAGATCAGTGCCACACAGTAGATTTTGGGTGTATTTTGGTCTGTTAGAAGAAAGTGCCTTCCAAATTTTTAAAGAAAGACTTATATATGTACAAAATAAGGGTTGATACGACGAAGGGATGGAATATGACTGTAAAGATGAAAATTATAAAAACTTTTATAAAAGGAATTTATAAGATAAGAAGTTGTTTGAAAAAAGAAAGAAGAGGATTTAAAAAAAAAGAGAAAGAAAGAAAGATAAAGGGGGAGAGAATGTGATCACCAGGAGACTAGAACAAAGCCATACACTAGAGATTTAGGGTATATTTTGATCTGTTAGAAGAAACTGTTTCTCAAAATGTTAAAGAGAGAACAACTTACATATATATATATATATATATATATATATATATATATATATGCCAAAAATAAGGGTAACTACTATGAAGGGATAGAATATGACTCTAAAAATAAAAAATAATTTTTTTTAAAAAAAGTGATTGAAAAGATGTTGGTTCAAAAAGGGAAAAAGAAAAATTAAGAAAAAAAAGACAGTTAAAAAAAATTAACTTTGAAAGACTAAAGAATCATGGTAAAAAAGCCATGAATTCTATGTGCAGTATTCCCCTAGCGCTGGAGTTCTCCCGTTCTCCTTGATCGGTAAACTTGGTCTTGGCTGGCTGGCTGTTCGCGCTGATCTTCTGGGGGAGGGGCCTGTTGCCGTGGTTCCCAAATGTCTTTGCGGGGGGGGGGGGGG
>NW_027397069.1:2981347-3010939 GCF_003265705.2 Callorhinus ursinus
AGCTAAGCAAGCTGCTCGGGTTTGCTCTCAGGAGCTTTTGTTCCCTGCAAGCTCTCGGTACAGCTTTGGAGGACCAGGGTGAAAATGGTGGCCTCCCAATCTCCACCCGGAGGAGCTGAGAACTCGGGGCCCCGCTCCTCAGTGCGCCCCCAGAGAAAAGCAGTCGGTCACTCCCGTCTCCCCTGTCTCGCTGCACTCCGCGCTCACCCGGCCTGTGACCGAGCATTTCTATCTCTGGCACCTGACTCCGTGTGGAGTCTCCAAACCCAGCAGATCCCTGCAGTGTGCTCCCGCGCCGCTCCTCCCGGGGGAGGGAGGGGAGTCTCCCCGGCTCTGCCGCTTGTTGGGTCCCTGCTGCAGGAGCAGTGGCCCGACTGTCACCGATCACAGTCTATGGCAACCCCGAGCTGAGAGCCCGCGCCTCGGCTCCGTCTCTGCAGCCGGCTTCCCCGCTCCGATCCCTGGGAGCTCTGCCGCACTCAGGCACCCCCGGTCTTTCTGTGACCCCGAGGGTCCTGAGACCACACTGTCCCGTGAGGGTTCCACCCCCCGCTTAGCCACTGGAGCGACGTCCCTCAGCGGAGCCAACTTCTAAAAGGTCCGATTTTGTGCTCCGCGGCTCTAGCACTTGCCAGAAGCGGCCGGCGGAGGCCCCCTCCCCGCCGTCTATCCTCCCGAATATCCCCTCGGATTCACTTCTCCGCACGTCCTACCTTCCAGAAAGTGGTCGCTTCTCTGTTCAGAGAGTTGTTGCTCTTCTTTTCTTCGATCTCCTGTTGAGTTCGTAGGTGTTCAGAATGGTTTGATCCCTATCCAGCTGAATTCCTGAGACCAGACAAAATCCAGGTCTCCTACTCCTCCGCCATCTTGCTCCGCCCCCTAACCTATGGCTTTAGATAAACTAAAACATGAGGACTAAAAGAAAATTGAGAACTGATTTGCAAAGAATCTTTAAACAATTACAGAGATACCTATCATACTTCCAAAACATCTTTGACACTTGAACAATCATTCCTGATGTTAGGCTAAACAAGATGTCTTGCAAGAAAATTATTGCCAGGATCCCTAAGAATACCTTCACCTGAGACAGTGTGGTGGAAGGTAAAGGGCACCATTTTTTCCACTGCTTAGACAAATCTGCCTGCTTTCTGGTGTTGAGTGCTTAGCTTCATTAGCATTTGTACAAACTGATTCCCTTAGGCTTAATTTCTCTGACTAAGGTTCAATCCCTCAAAAGTTTAAAATGTTCTGCATGTATCAGTTACAACTTTTCACCATAAAGTGTCTTTCTGAAAAATTAGGTTCAGAGAGATTTAATGAAGAGTGAATTTGTAAGTTCTATGTAAGATTCCTTCCCAGTTACTCAAAAGCCCCAAAGTAGGGTGTACTCAAAACTGGACATTCATACAAATTTTAAGGAATAGTTTTCTAATCTTCATCTCATTCTATTATTGAATATAGAACAGCAACAATAACAAAACATTAAAAAATATTGCATTATGTTTGTCCGGCACTTGGGAAAAAAGAAATAGTTTATGTTTTTATTCAGTTTTCAGGGACATCTTCAAAAATCCCAATTTTTTAAAAAATACAATTGTATTGTGGAATAATTGTAGATATATGAAAAAAGTTGGAAGCTATCACTGAGAGTTCTTGAATATGGTTCACCCAGTTTCCCCTATAGTTAACACTTTGAATAACCACGGTGCACTTGTCAAAACAAAGAAAGTAATATTGGTACAATACTACTAAGTAAACTCCCGACTGTTTAGAGTTCACTGGTTTTTCCACTAATGTTTCTGTTTGTGTGTTTCAGGATCCAGTTGAGGATACCACATGGCAGTTAGCATAATATTTTAAAACTATAGAAAATCTTAAACTTATGCTTTCAACGCTTTCCAAAATGCACACAGCCAAGTGTAGTTCTGATCTGTGCTGCTTGGTTTTTCATTCTTTCTCCAAAACACAAGCATTCCAGACTCAAATACATTGCTGTATCAGCCCGTTGTATCACTGAATTAAAGCTATTTGTAAACTTTAAACGTAACAGATGTTTCTTGCATCTGCATAAACTGCCAGCCTTTGAAAAAATCGTGCAGTGTGCGTTTGGCGTTTTAAGACTGCCTCCCTTCAAATATTTACTCTCAGCTACAAGTGCTTGAAATAAACACTGTCCCCTAAGCTGGATGATACAATGCCCTCCCTCCACTGTTCCAAGTTTGCCCTGGCCCTCTTTACCTGATCCCATATTTTTTATACCTTCCTTATTCCCACATTTTCCCTGTTTACCATATTAACACTTACCTGAGGTGTTTTCCTCTTCTTGAGGGCTTTTTTTTTTTTTTTTTTTAGAGAGGGAGACAGAGCAGGTGGGGAGGGGCAGAGGGAGAGAGAGAATCTTAAGCAGACTTCATGCCCAGTGTGGAGACCGACCCAGGGCTCTACCTCACAACCCTAAGATCATGACCTGATCTGAAATCAAGTCAGACTGAGCCATCCAGGTCCCTTAAGGACCCTTTACTAACTGCTTTTTAAACAAGCTAATACTATGTAAAGAAGTAATAAGATAAAGCATCAGGGTCCTCCTAATGCAGAAGTTCCACTTCATACTCCTAGGATCACATCCGCTGTCACGTCTCAAAGATACAGATGTTGCTTCTTGAAACCAAGATCTTGCTAGATTGTTCCCTGCAAAACCCCCCTTACGCAGTGAGGCAGAACCACTCCCACGTGCCCAGCACAGAAGGCTGCAGTATGCAGATGTCTCTATCAATGACAACAGGAGCAGAAATATTAAAAATAGTTGACAGTTGTATGCTTTGCTGGGTACTTAGGGTGTGACTGTTAGGGTACTCATTTAACAAATGGGAAAACAGAGGCTGAAGGTAGTTAAGGGACACGCTCTCTTCAAGCCCGTTGAGACAACTTTCCACTGTGACGTTACTGTGCTATTACCAGGCAGGAGTGACCCTTGTTGGCTAAACTGTCTATCAGACCCAGAGCTTGGAGTAACCCTTGCAGAAGACAAGCCCAGTTTGGACTGTCCCCCCAGTGGGGATCCTCATCTGGCACTGAATGCTGTGGTCTTCCTAAAAGACAGCAATGGCCCTTGTGCTCTGTCCTCTCTTGTAGCAGATGGAGCTCTCTTTGGGAATCTGAAGCCATTGTCCCTCTTCCTCAATGGTCTGATATGAGCCATTACTTCTGCTTTTTATTCTATCAGCTCAATTTTCTTCTCAATGCATGCGTTTTCTTTTCATCGTTTTTTTTTAAACTGACTCCACATCTGTTTTTTTTTTTTTCTTCCACCTGTTATCAGCCCCACTCGGAATGATTCCATTCTCCTGGGCCAAGCTAGTGGATTTCTACCTTTTGGTGCATCAGCACTGCAAAGAACCACATTTACAACTAGCGTGCACAGCATGTCTTCTCCCCAGTACAAAGACAGATACTTGTAAACTGGAACTATTTTTCCTAGATTAACTTCACATGGTTATCCCAAGAAGAACAGAAATGTGTCTTTTAACAGCATCTCTTTGAAAAGAATTTCTTTACCTAGAGGGGTGATCTGCAAGGTGGTTACATAAGTCTGGTAACATATCTGTGGGAAAAGAGAGTAAGGATCCACCTGAAGGCAGGACTTTCACTAGAGCACAACTCAAACTCGTTGTAAAATCACAGATTTCCTAACTCCCAAATGCTGAATATATTTTCTATAAAAGGAATTTAAAATTTTCAAGGTCAGACCTCTAGTATGAGTTACATGTATTATAAAAATAGAACATTTTTAGTATTTTTAAAGTAACATACATTTAAAATGCAATTTGATAAACAAAAATTAATACAAAATGGAATGCAAATTTTCAGCAGGAGGTTAAATATATGCATCTATATATGTGAATGGTGTCTAAGCACCACATATGCACATACATATAAAAGGCGTATATATACACACACATATATACACATATATTTATATTATTATATATGATGTATGTTCTATATGTATCATGTGTATTTATTTTATAGCCACCTACTTATTAAGGCCATTCATATGTCTTATATGACAGTGCTTTGTAAATATAGACGTAATCAAATTATTTGGTGCCTATTCCAAAAATTATAGAGACTGCTAGTCTATTTTATTTTAAGAACTGGACACAGAGAGACATTCAATACCCTTCTCCAGCCCCAATTTTCTCTCAGTTGGAGACAATCTATTTAAAATAATTCTCTTAAATCAACATGAGAGAGACATTTCCATTGCTCCCAAAAGCTTCCTTCCTCTTTTTATTTGGTACTTTTTTTGTTTGTTTGTTTACTTTGTGTTTTTGGTTGGGGGAGCAGTCTTTGTTTTTTTGTGGCTTTTCTTTTCCTTTTTTTCCACTAGATCTGCTCCGCTGCCTGTCCCTCGGGTGTTCCCTCAAGAACTTTTCTAAAGGCAAAAGCAAATAAGAGGAAAAATGTCAGCTTCCATGGTTGGCAAGACAACAAGGCTCAGAGGGTAGGAAGCAGGTTCGTGACAAGCAGCAGGCTTCGCAAGCAGGCCCTGGGCACAGCAGCCCTGGTCCATGCCTGCAGGTGCACCAAGCTCCGAAAGAGCTCTCCCTTCCCAACACTTTCTGTTTATCAAATCCTGCCCCACATGGGCTGTCCCACCGTATATTTCTCAAAGGTTAGAACCCACCTGTGTCCGAGAAATCAATAGAGAGAAGAAAGCACATGTCTAAGTACGTTACTTTGTGCGGCCAAAGTACTTACGGTATCATGGGTATCGTGGTTTAACTAGTGCTCCCCATGATTTGCTTTAACACTCAGGAAATTTGCCTCAAAAACCTATCAGAACAAGTTTGACTAGGTGAGTATCGTAATACTATCCAATTATGAAAATCATGAAATACCTTCCCAGTTATTTAAAACACTGACAGAAAATCACTGCAAACTAATCCGAAGGTCTGTTGTACATTAAGAAGAAGTGCTATACTTTCTCCTACTTGCACCTTTTCTTTAAATCTTCAAGAGCACCAGTTATTAAAAGTAGCATTGGGGATTTATAGAATTAATGTAATTCTTCATACAACAAGGAGGGGGTCTGGAGAATGCTTTGATTTTTCTAGAATTTCTTGTGGAAGTTTTAAAAACCCTGAGCAAATAAGAGCAACTAGCTTTTAGGACGGGCTGAACTCAGAATATAAAGTTTTATTTTCTACCACCTTTGTTGCCCTAAAATACGTTTTGTCCTTTTGCCCTTCCCTGACCCTTAGGAGCATCCTGGGAAAATCCAGTAGCTTTCTGGTCATTTTAATTCCAATCTGGTCTCAATTAAAATTGTAATCTGGCATCCATCAAAGACCTCTGTCCTATCCCTTCTGAGACCACTCTGGAGCTGGGCAAGTGATGAGGAAAGGGAGCGGCCGCCATCTTTCCTTTCTTTTTCCTTTCTTACCCCCATTCCCACCTGCTTTTCCTTCAAGGCTAGAGTAGTAGGGGAGGGATTTCAAAGGAAGAGGGAAAGATCTACTTTGGACCTTGAGGGCATCCCCACTCACCACGCTGCCCTTTGTTTCTGCAGGTCACTGCGTGCCTTTCTCAGTGCTCTTTCCCTTCTGACATCATTGCTTGCTGGGAGCCCCTTTGCTTCCTACCTTCCCCCAGCCCTGCCCAGGGTTAGACATCTGGGATCACCTTGCCCTAGGAGGTAGCTACTCTGGGTCAGGTTTTGTCAAGATAGCGATAGTAAAGTTACCTCCTGTAGAGGCCACTTGTCCCAAATAAAAATAGAGAATTCCTTGTCCCATGAAGTGTTTGTTTCTTCTGTTGCAACCTTTCTTAATGCCTTAACTTTGTGGCTTATCCAGCCAGCTTTCTGTTTTTGGCTTCTTCAGGCTTAAAACAGACACCTGCCTCCATCAGCATATATACCAAAGCCGCTGGGGCATATCCCGATTTTTCCTAATATGTGACTACTTCTGGTTATAATTTGGGATGTGACTGATAACAAGCATTTAGTCAGGGAGTGAAATACCAGTCTTCTCTAGTGTAAACAATCCCCCAATTTTTGTGTGTTCTTTGACACTGCCACGCTTGCCTGGGGTGGGGAGAACTGTGTACCATTTTCCCCCCATGGGAATGGGCTGGAAAATAACATAACACTTTCATTTTCTGTAAAGTTTTTGTTACTTTTTTAGCAAAAATGCCTTGCACTAAGGATATCTATAGCTACTTTTCTATGCACTGTAAGAACACTGAACCAATTTCGTCACATCTTTACAAATCCTGTCTTTAGAAGTGAAGATAAGTTCATTGACTGTTGTTAACTTCCAGGCTTTAGTGATTTTGAGACAACAGACAAAGTCCCAAGGTATATCCTGATAGAGATTATTTCACCAATTACTCATTTTCACTCTTTATACATATATATTGAAATTTGAGTAGGTTAGCCAGGCAAATCAATCTTGCATCATGGCACAAGAAAAAGACAGACATAATTTTTCAGCAACTTCTGGAAAATGCCTGATTATTTCTTACATGTTGACTCAATGGTAGACACAGGTAGACTCTAAGACTATTATGTTCCCCATCAGGCCGGTCTTTTATGTTCCCCTCTCACCCAACCTGGGTCACAAAACTCTTCTGCACTCCTGTATTTGATAATTCTAGAGTACCTCCTTGATGTACATCTTTTTTTTTATGAAAACTGAGGCTTCTGAACTACTGCACAAATTCCTATTATTTCAAGGCTAACCCCTTGCAGAGGAAACCCAGGGGTTGGCACATCCCAGACCCTCATCTGAGAATCGAAAATATCCCCAAACTCATTGAGCAAAGGGGTTATAAGTGTGTTAATTTATTCTGAAAATCCATATCATTATTAATAATGGCAGTGATCTCCCATTCCTTAAAGAATCATACTTAATAGTAACAGAATGTAGTTAATACCTGGGGCGACTGTATAATGTAGGAATCAGGAGATAAACTCATGAGTCAGACCACACCTGAAATCATATCTTGGCTCCACCTCTGCAAGCTTCATGACCTTAACATGCTACACAACTTCTCAATGCAGTAATTTCCTCAGCTGAAGTGTCAGTATAATAATAATAATAACTACAGCATAGGTTTGTAGTGAAGATTATGCTAATATATTGAAAACATTGGGTATGTACATCAATGACTGGCACATAGCAGTAGAGTCATTGTTTTTTTTATTATTACCACTCTTATATATCACATTTAAATTTTTACGTGATCCTCTTAAGAAGGTAGTGAAATATGTCAGATATTTTTATTTTTCCTTCTATAAAAATGGAAAGTTAAATTTTTTAAGACTTTTTTTTAGAGCAGTTTAAAGTCGACAAAATTGAGGGGCAAGTTACAGAGATTTCCCATATCTGGCAAATGGGAAATCTGTGTCTGCTCCACAATTGCATAACCTCCCCCATTCTCAACATCCCTCACCAGAATGGTACCTTGAAAACCATTGATGAGCCAATATTGACACCTAATAATTACTCAAAGTCCATAGTTTACATTAGGGTTCACTCCTGGTGTTGTACATTCTACAGGTTTTGGCAATGTGTAATGACATGTATCCATCATTATGGTATCATATAGAGTATTTTCATTGCCTTAAAAATCCTCTGTACTCTACCTATTAATTCCCTCAACCCAACCCCTGGCAACCACTGATCTTTTTACTGTCTCCATAATTTTGCCTTTTCCAGAATGTCATATAGTTAGAATCATACCGTATGTAGCCTTTTCATATTGGCTTCTTTCCTTTAGAAGTAGTCACTTAAAGTTCCCTACATGCCTTTTCATGGCATGACAGCTCATTTCTTTTTAATGCTGATTAATATTCCTTTGTCTGGTTGGACCACGGTTTGTTCATTCGTCTACCGATGGACATCTTGATTGCTTCCAAGTTTTGGCAATTATATGTAAAACTACTACCAATGTTCATTCCAGGTTTTTCTGTAGATACAAGTTTTCAACTCCTTTAGATAAGTACCAAGGAGTATGATTGCTGGATTGCATAATAAGGATATATTAAGAAACCACTGAACTATTTTCCCAAGTGGCTGCACCATTTTGTAGTCCCACCAGCAAAAAAGGTGAGTTCCAGAGCCCAACATGGTGATGCACATTAAGGCAGTTCTGTGGCAGATCTCAGAAATGCTTTCTCCCAGAGACAGGAATTAAATGTCTAAGAGACGGGAGTATAATACAAACCTCACAATATTTACGCTTAGGTTAGGTGTATATTTACAATTAGGTGAATGTAATTTATATTTCTTATAAATTCTCATTTTTATAAAAATTAATTAACAACATAGGAAAAATTGACATCCAAATGAAATGCCAAATAACAATTTTAAGAATAGAAATTGGGTAAAATGTTCTGAAGGAATTAAAAAATGATAAATTTTGTTTCAAGGACATGGGATTATATGTATTTTTATATACACATTTCTATTTTATGTGTGTATGTTTTATATGTGTTTCTCTCTACCTTATTTCGAACAAAGGTTGAAGTTAGCATAATAGCTGGATCTACGTTTTTCTGATGAACAATTACAAAGGATTCTGTCAATGTCATATCAAAATCAAGGATTATTTTTAAATTCTGGGATATACCCCATCCTGAAGATTATTATTAACTAATCACAATTGGCAGAGGTAGAAAACAGAGTATGAATTCATAGAAACTGTGCAAACAATCTAAAGTTGTCATATGGGCTATAAGAATCCTGGTGTGAAGGACCTAAACCTTGGTTCTGTATGAATATACAGTAAGAAATCAAGTGACCTCATTGATCTGGAAGGACTCCTCATTGATAGTATTTTGTCATCACTTCAAAAGAAACTTTAGCTTTGTGTAGCTGCCTCTGGAAGTTTCCCGTGACCTATACAAATGCCCTGTGGGAGCCCTCCTGAGGCAATACCAAAGCCTTAATTATGATATTAAAGTTTACATCATTTTATTTTTCACTATGGAAAAATATTGTTAATAATTGGGATCTTGAAACTATAGCTAAAAATTCATTATGAGGGATTTTTTTTTCCTTCCTCACTAACGGGTAATGTGTCCACAGCAAGGTTTGGCTTTGGGCCATGGTTACACCAACAGTGAGTAGAGAGTGCTCTTTGGGAGCCAATGTGTAACATTTGGTGCATTTGAACAGAAGGCCTGGCTATAGCTCTCTGCTCAACTAAATTTCCAGACACTCTCAGAGGTACATTGTTGGAAAGGCCATGGGCTAGGGCAGCAACTTGTAAAAAACCTCTCAGGCTAAATTAATTATACTTCTGGAAATGGTGGAAGAAAAGAAAACAAATCAAGAAAGTGTAGGATCTGGGGAAGTAATTTACTTTTGAATTATTGCTGGGGAATTCTTAGGTGATACTAGGGTACCAAAGAAGGAAATATTATCACTGATAACTAACTCCTAGTGAGGACCTACTGAAGTGTAGCTATAACCTGATACCAAACTTAGGTCTGCAAAGAATACAGAAGATCTATATGGCAAGATCCCAGGGACATAAATCCAGGGAATTTATAACCACTGAATAAATTAATTACCCTAGATAATTAGACTTTGGGCACATAAAGTATGAACTGTGTCTTCTTCATATTGTTCTAGTAGGCTTTCTGTAACTGGGGCAGTAATCCAGGCTAAAGTCATACATTTTGTAGTCACTGCTATTTCTGAATTTTAGGAGGAAACCATAGGTGAGAAAGAGGTCAGTCTCAAGAACCGTGCAAGGTCTAGGGTTTTATCCTAGCTGCAAGTCAGTAAGTTTACCCGTTTCATAGGTACTGGCAGAAGACACAGGGCATCTTGATAAGAGACAAGCAGAAGCAGCCCGTTTCACATTCATTTCTGTCAGCTTGCTATGCCATTTAGATCCCACAGGATGACACAAGCGGTCCATGATGGACACTTGCGCATGCAGTAGGTTGCACTGCAGAAGAGGAAGACTTAGCTTGAGAAATCTATTGTTTCTATAGGAAGAGAAGTCAGTTCTTTGTTTTGAGGGAGATTTCACCTCAGCCCTCAGAGTCGTTCATTGAAAACATTGAAAACACAACCCAAAGAATTGCCCAAGAGTGGTCAAAGCTTTACACTCTTGATAAGCCTATTAAAAATGTAGGGTGATCCATGGCAGATGGATGGTCTACCCAACAGGGAAAAGTTAGAGGAGAAACGGTATGTGACTAGGAGTAAACCTTAGGAAACACCAACATTTAAAATATTTGGAACAGATGAGAAAGGAGTAATAGGGGACCAGGAGAAAATCAGAATAGTATAAAGAGAGATAAGGATGAAAACAATATTCAGGAGGGAGCAGTGACATATTGGTCAGATATGACAGCAATCTGCCTGACAAATACACAACACCGAACTGTTTGGAAATTGTTTGGAGAAGTATTTCCCATTTTTTTTTTAAATTTTGTCTCAATATCCTTTTATATTGTTAAAAACTTTTGAGGAACTGAGAGCTTTGTTTATGTGGTTTTTATCCACTGATAGTTAAAAGTTGAGTGTGAGAAAAATTTTAAGTATCTATTAATGAAATCTTTTAAAATAACAGTTGGTTTTATGAAAAACTTACTATATTTTCTAAAACTAAAAATTAATGAAGACATTACTTTTCACTTTTGCAAATCTATTAAATGTCTCTCTTAAGATGTCTTGACTTTTATACCTGCCTCTATATTCTTTGTGTTGCCATAAACTATTTAGATTAAAGTATATGAACATAATCCAGCCTCACAGAGATATGTGGTTGGAAACAGTGGGGATGACATAAATAGCCTTTTTCAGATAAGTGGGGATATTCTTCTTTAACACTATACCAAAATTTGCAAAGTGGTCGTTTTTAGAGGATGAAGTGTGGAAACAGAAAAAAATCATTTTTTTTGCACTGTTACATTCAAATTCATTGGTCTATTTTCCACTTTGAATGAATCTTTTAACCACAAATGATTATGTAACATCATGCACAGATCATTTGGAAAGAATTGTTTTATTGAGTAATGCTGATCTTTCAAATGTTGACATTTCATTATAGAGGATTAAAATCACATTAATTAATTTCACCAGAAATCATCAGAAAATTATTTAAGAATTAGATATACCAGTCTCACAGTGGTGGATACAAGTTTTCCAAATTGCTAATTTTCTTTTGAAATCTTGAATTTCATCATTGGCAGCAAGTATTATCAGATTTTTTTTTTTAAGCAGCAAGTTTGATTTCTTTTTTCACTATCAAGAAAATGTCCACCAAATACTCAGTTCTGAATAACATAGTTGTTCTGTCAGTCTTTCTTTCAAGTAAAAATGGTGTTTTATGGGGTGGGGGGAAGCAGTTAGTTTAGCTTGCAACTCAGACAAGTAAGTATAGGAGCCCTGATATAGTCATTGACAAATCTGTTATGCAGCAATAGTGCTTCGTGAGAGTTTCCATTTCATCACATGGTATTACTAGGGAGTTAGAATTTAATTAAAGGAATGACTTTTATGTTTCATCTCGGACATTCTTAAATACTTGGTTTCTTTTTGTTTTGTTTTGTCTTCCTTACAAGTTCCTGGCTGTGAATATAATGACTACTAGTATTTTGGTGCTATTCCCATGATTCATGCTAGGAAACCAGCAGTTTTACCCAAATTGCTTTTGTGGGCATCAGTGCAAACACCATTAGAAAGACAACTAACATCTTAGTATTATTATGAAAATAGTTTGACTATTACAATGAATGTATCTAGGGAATCCCAGGGGTCTGAAAACTTTATTTTGAGAACTACTATTTTAGAAAAGTGAAAGCCCCTTCCTTCAATTACTAATTTAGTTTTGTTGCTGTTGTTGTTTGTTTTTATATTTATTTTAATTTCTCTGTTCTCATTCTCTCTTCATATGTGCGTGTGAACATGTTGGAGCTACTCAGGGTCTAATTAAAATTAAAGAAATACCTAATTTTATTGCAGAATATTTTTAGCTATTCTTTGTCTTCCTCAATAGTATTTTTTTTACTTTATATTAATAGAGTAGATTTTTTAAAATTTTTATTAAGATTATAGAGCAGTTTTAGGTTTTAGTTTTAGTTTTAGTTTAGCAAAACCCAGACGAAGTTACAGAAATTTCCCCCACACATACACAGCGCCTCATTCTCAACATCCCCCACCAGAGTGATACATTTGTTACAATCAACCTACATTAATACACTAGTCACCCAAAGTCCATAGTTTATATGACAGGCTTATTTTTAGGCTCACAGAAGCTCTGACTCCCTTTTTCATCTGTCTCTCTAGTCTTGGGGGTGGTGGTTTGTCCTGAATTCTTCCTTATTTTATAGATTCAAGAAGAGTTGGTTTTCCAGTCTGTTCAGCTTTTTAATTGTTGTTAGGATGGAGTAGTTACTTCCAATATCCTTTTTTTTTTTTTAAGATTTTATTTATTTATTTGAGAAAAAGAATGAGAGAGAGAGAGAGAGCACATGAGAGGGGGGAGGGTCAGAGGGAGAATCAGACTCCGCGCCGAGCAGGGAGCCTGATGCGGGACCCAATCCCGGGACTCCAGGATCATGACCTGAGCCAAAGGCAGTCGCTTAACCAACTGAGCCACCCAGGCGCCCTATTTCCAATCTCCTTACATGCAGAAGCAGAAACCACAAGTCTTAATGGAACAAGTTTGAGTATATTATCTCCTCTGTTTTGGAGACTAATCTTCTGAAAACTCCTCAGTTTCTGGTTAGACTAAGAGTGTTTCTGAGTCTGTATTGGTAACTATCTTCTCCATGTTTGCTATTTAAGCAAAATAATCATAGATACTTCACCTGAGCACATAATTTAATCTTACATATGCCAGTATTTTAGAGGAAGGCAGAAGGATCAATCAGCAAGACCACAGTAAATCTCATAATTTTTGACCATGAGGACTTGACAACTAATTGACACTTATTTTTTGTATAAATCCATCTGATTGGCAAACCATGCATTATATGTATTAGTTGAATTTAAACATGGGACATATGTTAACACAACAAATAAAAGTTGCATCAAATTAGAATATAAAAAGATGAGGTAGTGGGGCACCTGGGTGGCTCAGTCAGTTGAGCATCCAAGTCTTGCTTTCAGCTCGAGGTCATGATCTCATAGAGAGATCGAGCCCAGTGTTGAGCCCCATACCCAGTGTAGAGTCTGCTTGAAATCCTCTGACTCTGCCCTCCCCCAACCTCATGTGCTTTCTCACTCTCTCTCTCAAATAATTAAATAAATAAGTTGTTTTTTTTTTTTAAAGATGAGGTAGGGCAAAAAGCCCTATTTCTGGGTTTCCCTGGAATCTGGCATAAACTGAATATTTACAGAAAGCAGAGATCATTTCATCACATCTTAAACAATTAAAAATATAAAGGATATTAGAAATTTTTCATATTTATTGGATTAGATTAATATATGTTAGAATGACTTAGTCATAATAAATATTACTTATATTTATATTAAGAAGCTTCTTCATTACCAAATACAATTGAAAGTATAATAGTTAATGGTCTTTCTGCAAATGTAGCAGGATACTTTTTTGAAACATTACTCAATTGACTGTTTTTCTCTTTCCTAGTTCTCTTTTACCCTGTTGTCCCTCCACCATTAAAATAATCCTGAGTTATTGCCCACCAACAACAGAATATAAACAAATAGCCGAATAATTGATTTTGACTTCTAAAACAGCTTTTAAAATCCAAAGCTGAGGCATACCTTGAATGTACTTTTGATTTATATAAATGTGGAATCTGAGGAAACAAAAATTATTTGGATATTTCAAAAAATCATTTAAACATGTACAACAGGGGCACCTGGGTGGCTCAGTTGGTTAAGCAACTGCCTTCGGCTCAGGTCATGATCCTGGAGTCCCGGGATCGAGTCCCGCATCAGGCTCCCTGCTTGGCGCAGAGTCTGCTTCTCCCTCTGACCCTCCCCCCTCTCATGTGCTCTCTCTCTCTCTCTCATTCTCGCTCTCTCAAATAAATAAAAAATCTTAAAAAAATAAATAAATAAACATGTACAACAGACAGAAATGTAAATAATGTATATTAGAGTAGGAAAGACAATATGCAGATACAATAGTCCTTTTCCCAAGCAGATAGATAAAGATCTCAATAGATTAGCAGGGAGAAGAAAGCTAGAGAAGTGACTAGTCTTTAGAGCCTGACAGTACCCAAGAAGAAGCCCAACACTGCTATCCCTTGGCTTAGTCCAGTGGGAATGGCTGGACCCATATATGTTTAAGGGAAATCTGAGAGTAGAGGCAAGTCTTCCATATGCTTTCACCTGATGTGGAAACCTCCACATTATGGAGGAGGAGCTCCACATTATGGTGCCAAACCAGGAAAATAGATAAGGCTATGGACATAAAGGTAGCTTCAGAAAATTCTGATAATCTTGACCTGCGTAGAGAAGGAATCAAGTCCCTAAAGGGGGGCGGTGGCAGATGCTATTTTCCAATTATGACTGCAACAAGTACTCTCATTCCACATGCTGTTTTTACTATGTGATTCTGACAGGCCTACCATCAAGAAGTAGGGTCTGTGCTTCTTCTTGAAGCTGGTGGGCTTACAAACAGTAGAAGTGACATGATGGGATTCCAATGCTAAGTAATAAGAGGCAAACAACTTCTGCCTGTTTCTCTTCAATGTTTTTATTCTTGGAACCCAGCCATCCATGCTGCGAGGAAGACCAAGCAGCCAAGATAAGCTACATGTAGGTGTCAGGCCAACAGGCCCAGCTGAGGTTGCAACCAACAGCCAGCATCGACTTTCAGACATGTGAGTAAAAGAAAAGTCTTTAGATGATTCAAGTCTCCAGACTTCATGTATTCCAGATGAAGCCCCAAAATAGCTCAGAATAGAAACAAGCTGTCCCTGCTGGGCCTTTTCTGAATTCCTTGTTCTCAGAATCCAAAAATATAATAAAATAGTTGTTTTATGCCACTAAATTTGGGGTACTTTGTCATGAATAATCAATAACTGGAACAATGGGGTGGGGAAGAAGAGTAGAGCTGAGAGGGATAATGGAGGGGAAGAACCTGGTCTTGGGAGAAGTAAGCAAAATATCTAAGTGCCTGGACTTATGCTTAGAAGCCACAACAGGGTCCTTAGCATCAGGACCAGATTTCATGGTAGGTGCCCCAACAGCTGGCTAATTGAGTTACATCTTAATAAGTATTGTCATGGACCGAAGATGATACTGAGACAGACACCTTTTCCTAATGCCATGACAATACCATTATTTGTAGTTACTTAGAGAAGCTAAGGAAGAATGGAAGAAAATATGAAATGGAAAGAATCATAAATTGACCAAGTTTCATCTTGAAATATCTACATTTAAATCATGTAGTTGAGTTGGGATGATTTAGGTCTTCTTTGCCATTCTTGGATTATTTTAAATTTAGTCAAAGAAAATAAAGTCCCATTTTACCTTTTTTTAAATTTTAACTTTATAAAATGTCCCAAGTGCCAGCTAAATAGTTTCTGGAGATGCTTACAGAAATAGGCATTGCTCTGAACAGATGATATATATTATCACATGCCCCTTCACAAAGTTTCAAATTTTAATCGGGAAATAGTGTCTAGATTGGCAAATTCAGACCAAAGCTTCATGTCTTCAATGGAGCAAATATGAATAGAAACTAACAGCTCCTTCTGCTCCTACTACTTTATTTTATTACTTATTAATGTTAATTATAGTAAAATACAAATAAGGTACACTTTATCATCTTAATTTATTTTAAGTGTACAACTCATTAGTTTCTGCTTCCACTTTTAATTACTCATTCTGTACTTTAGACCTCTCTAGAGATCTCATATAAACTCTCAGAGAGGGGTCTTAAGAAAAGAATATTAGTTTTACTCATAAATAACAAGCTAAGTTTCTGCTAGTGATAATTAACCCATAATTATCTAAGCAAACTCCTCTACTGAGTATTCTTGGGGACTTGTAGTAAAGTTTATGACATAAATAGCCTTGATTGGGTTGCATCTGTGGCCCTAATCCAAAATAGAGTTAATGGGCCTGAATGGGGGTTAAATCCAAGAAGCTCAATATATCTGACAAAATCGGATAATAAAATACCACTAGGGACACTCTCTGGACTAAAATTTATAATTGTCAGTATGATGTAATCAAAAATACTGATTTTTTTTATTATGTTATGTTAATCACCATACATTACATCATTAGTTTTTGATGTAGTGTTCCATGATTCATTGTTTGCATATAACACCCAGTGCTCCATGCAGAACGTGCCCTCTTTAATACTGATTTTATAACAAATCTCATTTGCGGCCAAATTCTACTTATTTGACATTTAAGAAAAAAATGAAATATCAGTTAATTATTTTACTTGAAACCTGCAATTTTAAGTAAAGCTCTGGGGATTCCTTCCCCACTCCTGTGTGATTCCAGAGGATGTTGCATCCATGTGCTCTCGTTCCTGTCTTTAACACTGAGCTCCCTAACTTTGACTCTTTCTGACTCCAAAGTTCATCTCCCTTTTGTCCTGAGATTTGGGGCTTTAGTTCTATGGCACCAGTGTTTCTTGAACCAGAATGGTGCTACCAGTAAAAGAAAACTGTGAGATTTAGGGGGTTGTAGTGCACAAAACCATTAGCTGTGTGGAATTCTAGAGAACCTAGACATTTGGAGAAATTATGCACATTGTGAGCATATGCATAATATTTGTTGCCTTGTAGACAATAACATGGAAATTGAGTTCTGTGGCTTCTAAATAAATAAAGACATCAGACATATAAATAGTTAGTACACACCTCCCTTATATTATGATGAATGAATTACTAACGGTTGCTTGAGTTCAGTTCTCAGAGAGAAAAGAAAGAGGAAGAGATAACAAGTCATATTTCAGTTTTCTACCCAACTGTGAAAAGAGAAGCTGGGCAATTTAAGGGCATTGATCACACTTTAGGTTCATTCTTACTAAGTCCAGAGAAGAAGAAATATGTATGGATAATTCTTAATATTTCATTTCAATAATTTTTAGCCATGGATCCCTTTGATAATCCAGTGAAGCTCAAGGATCTCTAACTGCCCCCCCCCAGGTTTTTATTTAAATTCTAGCTAGTTAATATATAGTGCAATATTAGTTTCAGGTGTAGAGTTTAGTAATTCATCACTTACATACAACACCCAGTGCTCATCACAAGTGGGTTCCCTAATACTCATCACCCATTTAGTGCAGTCCCCTGTCCATCTCTCCTTCGTAACCATCAGTCTATTCTCTATACTTAAGAGTCTGTTTCTTTGTTTGCCTCTCTTTTTCCCTAATGTTCATTTGTTTTGTTTCTTAAATTCCACATATGAGTGAAATCATACAGTATTTGTCTTTCTCTGACTGACCTATTTCACTCAGCATAATACTCTCTAGCTCCATCCACATCATTGCAAGAGGCAAGATTTCATTCGTCTTGATGACTGTGTAATATTCCATTATATATATATATATATATATATATATATATATATATATATATATCTTACTAAGCAAAGGAGACAAAAACAAAAATAAGTTATTGGGACTTCAAAATAAAAATCTTCTGTACAGTGAAAGAAACAATCAAGAAAACTAAAAGGCAATCTATGGAATGGGACAAGATATTTGCAAATGAAATATCAGTTAAAGGGTTAGAATCCTTGATGAAGTCCCAATACTTCATATTTGCCTTTATTTCCCTTGCCTTTGGAGACATGTCTAGCAAGAAAATCATTTCAGCCGCGGTCAAAGAGCTTGCTGCCTGTGTTCTCCTCTAAGATTTTGATGGATTCCTGTCTCACATTTAGAGCTTTCATCCATTTTGAGTCTATTTTTGTGTGTGGTGTAAGGAATGGTCCAGTTTCATTCTTCTGCATGTGGCTGTCCAATTTTCCCAACACCATTTTTGAAGAGATTATCTTTTTTTCCATTGGATATTCTTTCCTGGTTTGTTGAAGATGAGTTGACCATAGATTTGAGGGTCCATTTGTGGGCTCTCGATTCTGTTCCATTGATCCATGTGTCTGTTTTTGTGCCAGTACCATACTATCTTGATGATTATAGCTTTGCAATAGAGCTTGAAGTCTGGAATTGTTGATGCCACCAGCTTTGGTTTTCTTTTTCAACATTCTTTTGGCTATTTGGGGTCTTTTCTGGTTCCATGCAAATTTTAAGATTTGTTCCACCTCTATGAAAAAAGTTGATATTGGTGTTTTGATAGGGATTGCATTGAATGTATAGATTGGTCTAGGTAGCATAGACACTTTAACAATATTTATTCTTCCAGTCAACAAAACCAAAAGACAACCGACAGAATGGGAGAAGATAATTGCAAATGTCTTATCAAATAAAGGGCTAGTATCCAAAATCTATAATAATGAACTTATCAAACTCACCACCCAAAGAACAAATAATCCAATCAAGAAATGGGCAGAAGACATGAGCAGACATTTCTGCAAAGAAGACATCCAAATGGCCAACAGACACATGAAAAAGTGTTCAACATCACTCAGCATCAAGGAACTACAAATCAAAACCTCAATGAGATATCACACCAGTCAGAATGGCTAAAATTAACAAGTCAGGAAACGACAGATATTGGCGGGGATGTGGAGAAAGGGGAACCCTCCTACACTGTTGGTGGGAATGCAAGCTGGTGCAGCCACTCTAGAAAACAGTATGGAGTTTCCTCAAAAAGTTGAAAATAGAGCTACCCTATGATCCAACAATTGCACTACTGGGTATTTACCCCAAAGATACAAATGTAGTGATTTGAAGGGGCACCTGCACCCCAATGTTTATAACAGCAATGTCCACAGTAGCCAAACTGTGGAAAGAGCCCAGATGTCCACTGGTAGATGAATGGATAAAATATATATATATATATATATATATATATATATACACACACATACATAGACCACATCTATATATAGGAACACTACTCAGCCATCAAAAAATGAAATCTTGCCATTTGCAATGACGCAAATGGAACTAAAGGGTATTATGCTAAGTGAAATATTTCAATCAGGGAAAGACAATTATCATATGTTCTCATCCACATGTGGGAATTTAAGAAACAAAACAGGATCATAGGGAAGAGAGGAAAAAATAAAACAAGACAAAATCAGAGAGGGAGACAAACCATAAGAGACTCTTATTCATAGGAAACAAACTGAGGTTTGCTGGAGGGGAGGGGGTGGGGGGATGGGGTAACTGGGGGATGGGCATGAAGGAGGGCACGTGATGTAATGAGCACTGGGTGTTATGTAAGACTGATGAATCACTGACCTCCACCTCTGAAACTAATAATATATTATATGTTAATTAATTGAATTTAAATTTAAAAAGTATAATAAAAAAGAAATCATATTTGTTTTCTCCTGCTTAAAAAAAGTGTTAGAATCCAAAATATATAAAGAACTTAATAAAACTGAACACCCAAAAAACAAATAATCCAGTTAAAAAATGGGCAGCAGACATGAATAGACATTTTTCCAAAGAAGACATACAGATGGCGAACAGACACGTGAAAAGATGCTCACATCACTCATCATCAGGGGAATACAAATCAAAGCCACAATGAGATGTCACCTCATACCAGTCAGAATGGCTAAAAATAATAACACAGGAAACAGGTGTTGGCAGGGATGTGGAGAAAGAGGAACCTCTCACACTGTTGGTGGGAATGCAAACTGGTAGAGCCACTCTGAAAAACAGTATGGAATTTCCCCCAAACGTTAAAAATAGAACCACCCTATGATCCAGCAATTGCACTACTGTGTATTTACCCAAAGGATACAAAAATACTGATTCAAAAGGATACATGAACCCCAATGTTTATAGCAGCATTATCAACAATAGCCAAATTATGAAAAGAGCCCAAGGATCTCTAACATTTTTAAGTGCATAACATAGTAAGCATAGGATTACAAAGAAAAGCAACTTACTGAATAAAGCTAACATATTAACAATTAATAGCTTCCATAATTTCAAAGTAGTGGTGAGTATACACAGTATTTTTTGATATCATCAATAACTTGAATATAACATGAAAATTTCTGATTTCTATTGTTGACAAAGTCACCTAGAATTGCTTGGACTACTGTGTTTTATTGCCTATATTTAACATCAAATGAAATGCTAAATTTCAGTTAAAGGACAGTAAAAATAAAGCTGCGCTTTTTCTCATCCAAGTTTATAAATCTCCAAAAGTCTATCCACAAATCTCTTAGTGTTTAGTGGAGCCCAGATTAAGAACCCCTGAAATAATAATAGGCTAGAGGTTTACTCTATTTTAGAATGAATTCCTTCATGCTCCTCACTAATGTCAAGAAGAGCTGTTTATCAGAAAATTTTAGCTACAGTCCAAAAACAAAACAAAACAACAACAAAAGGAAAAAAAGATCCCACCTGTATCCACCAGCAGTAACTATAGGCTCTAGACTCAGGAGATGGAAAGCTACATGCATTATTAGTCTTCAGAAAGGATTTTGGAAAATTTGCCACTTTCAGCTTAGAATACTTCCATATTTGATTAGAGTTAAAAACAACTGAAGAAAAGTCATAGACATATTAGGTGAGCCAGGTACCATCTGTGCTTAATCATATGTTCTTTTTCTATTGGTCCTTCAAGTGAAATTTCTCCTTGGGTTAATATTCTGTGTAAATTTAGCGATGTCAATTACGTAGGAAAGGTCAAGTTACTTAAAGACTCAGCTCCTCAGGTTTCTCTTAGGTAAAATAAATGGGTTAAGCTAAATGATCCTAGGGTGGACTATAGTGGAAAGATAATTAATTTTGAAGTTAAGCATTAGTTAAAATACCCACTGGAATTCTATTAAATAAAATATGATTTAAGAAAGTTATGACCTAGTTCATTACAGAGTTGTTAAGAGAATCAAGTAAGATAACACAATTTTTCTAAAAGGCACACAGTAAGTCTTAAATATGGGACTTTGTACTCAGACTCTGATAAGCTTGAACTAGAAATGCCTGCTCCATGCATATGGAATCCCAACTGTTACTTTTAAATAAATGCTCATTATTGAAAATACTATGAACACTGGGCTACAACGTGCTTATGGGTTTTGTTTTTGTTTTTGTTTTTGTTTTTGTTTTTTTAGAGAAGAAAAACTTCTCTAACAGCATTTCTTGAATTTGCTTACATCAGAAATGCTGGAGTATGGAAGAGAAAGGTTGTGGAAGAGAGATGAATAGCAGATTCAGGAAGGCAGTGGATCATGAAAGACATCGTATGCCATGTTAAGACACACGGCTGACAAATACTTTAAAATGTGAGGCAAAGAACTAAAACTGAAGCACTAAGACCAACACGGTCAGATTGTTAGTTTGAGTGAGTGCTTTCCCATATTTTTGTAAGCCAGGAGCACATAGAAATGATAAGGTGTGTTCAGTGTGCTGGTGTAAACAGACCAGGCTCCTTGTGGTGGGTGCCAACTCACAAGCCAGGGTGGGCTACTCCCATAGCCCCTGAGCGCCACCCAGTGGTAACCTTCACCTCAGCACACCGGCAGGCCACTGGTGGCCCCTTCCAGAGCACAGCCGTTGGACCTTTGGTTTCACATATACAGAATAGTTTGATGATGACTTGTGAAACAGATAGGATGGAGCACATCATACTCGGTTTTTTTTAAATAGGTTTTCATCACGTAAAGCTATTATTTGAAAACATTCACAATGGGATCCTAAGTGAGAGAACTTCTCGAAATTCCCGTTTACTTCACAGTCATAAGGCAAAAGAGACATTCTAGGCTAACTGCTAAAATTTAGTGCACTTAGCGATGAAAGGACACGTTTATGGGCTTTAAGGTCTAGGCTAATTTACACTTGCTATTATCTTTCTATCTATATGTGGTAGACAGAATGATGCCACCCAAATGTCCACATACTAATCCCCAGAACCTGTGAATATGTTATCATACATGGCAAAGGGGAATTTGCAGATGTCATTAAATTAGAGATGGATCCTGAGGCTCCTGAGTGGAGGAGATGGTCCTGGATTATCCAAGAGGGTCCAATGCAATCATAAGGGTCCTGTCATACGTCCTTCTGTGACAGAGCAAGTAGAGGTGAGACAGACAGAGAGACAGAGATTTAAGATGCTATGGTACGGTCTTTGAAGATGGAGGAGGGGCCAAGAGACCAGGTGTACAGGTAGCCTATAGACACTGGAAAGGCAAGAAAATGAATTCTCCCCTAGAGCCTCCAGAAGGAACACAGGTCTGCTAACACCTTGATTTTAGGATTTCCACCTACAGATTATAAGAGACTAAATATATGTTGTTTAATCCACTAAATTTGTCATATTTTTTTACAGTCACAATAGTAAATTAATACACCATGTGTCTGTGAAATACAATTTTTATGCTTTTTCCTCTCGGCTTAAGACATAATGCACAGTATTGAACCAAACAGAAATACACATTGAATTGTCACTTGTGGAAGTACAGTTCCAACACAGAGCTCCAATCTCTCACTTCTAAGAAGAGTCAAGAGAAGATAGTTGAGGATTTGTACTTTTTTCAGAATTTAATTAATCATTTCCATTAAAATGTTATGAATTATCAGGAGTATCTTAAAAATCATTAATTAAATAGTTCATGTTTAAAATTGTTTTATGCAATGTTGATACTTTGCCTTTATTTTTGACACTTTCCTTTTAATAAAATGTACCATTTATCACATTTGCAGTGGAATATCAATGATTTCTTAATAGTTGATGTCTGATCTTTTCTGGTTAACATTATACCTAGATTTTAAAATGTCACAAGGATAACAGACATTTAAAGAGAGATAGTTTGGCAATGTGTATGATAGTGTGTGGGGGGGTGGGAATGGTGTACTGTGTACATAAAAAGATATCACACGGTCCACATCAACTCCCTTAGCTTTATCATTCTCTAATTCTGCGATCTTGAAAACCAGCTACCTCCTCTGTACCTCAGTTCCTCAAACTACTACCTCATAAGATTAGTGTAGATAATCAGTAGAGAAAACGTATGTAAAATTACAGTAATGCTACTTGGCATATAGTAATCACTCTGAAACATTAGCTATTAGTGGTATTATTATCATCATCACTAGTATGCCCACTAATTAAATACATGCAAGAAACCTCAAAGGTCTTCTACGATCCAGTGATGGTAGAAACACCACTGTGACCATTAGTGGTCAGTTACCCTACTGTATCTTACTGATGGCCTCCATGACTTCTCCAACTGTCTATTTATAATCCCATTGAGTATACCATTGCCACTCACTGCCCATTATTGCAAATTACTCTTCTTCTGATTCAATGGTAGGATTCAACAATGTAGGATCATTAAAAATAGATTTTCAGAATAGTGAGTTATTTAGATACTTCTAACATTTACATTCCCACTGGATAAATTAGGATCATGTTTAATCTTCTTAGTTGGATAGCCAGAATTAGAAACCAACAAATGGAGAAAACCCTTTATATCTGGTTGCATGCATTGATCTATATATTCAATTTAATAAGAAATTCACTTATCTGAACTAAGCATTAATCATGTCATAACTATGTTGAAGAGATATTTTCCCTCTTAGAAAGGAAAATCTCAATATCCTGATAACTGCGATTTCCAATTTGTATTGTTAAATCTCCAGTAACCAGGGCACTAGATAGCAATTGCTAGAATATGAATCAATATATCTGGAGTACTCATTAAGAGGCCACTTACAACTTCTATCAGAATTGGCAATTGAAAACTTCTTGAACTATTGGCCTAAATTTCCTCATTACTGACACAGAACCAATAAGATATCACCTAGTAATTACAATGTGTGCTGCAAATATATAATTAGTTAAATGATTTAGTAGCCAAAGGTAATGCACTCAAGAACTTGCTGTCTTTGAAGCATTTGAACGCAGCCATAGACCACTATAATCTCTCATTTTTCCAGATTTAGAGCTTTTAATTAAAAATATCTTCTCATTTGAATATTAATTATTTTGACATCTAATGACACTTTTCAATTTACTTTTTTTTAAATTATATCTTGTCTCAGTAAATAGTTAAAAGGGCTCATTAATTTTAAAAAACATCCTATTTTGGGTATTAACTCCCCAGACATTTTTTTATAAGATTAATGTGTTAATGAGTGTATGTTAAAGGGCTTAATTTTAATACATTCTAGTTAATTTCCTACACAGGACAGGTCAGAATACAATATATTCATTCCAACCGAGGCAGAAGGAGAGACAACATATATCATGATGAAACTAATACCTGTTCCTCAATAATCATAGCCCAAAGCTTCGGTTTTATTAACAACCAGATATTAGCATCATTTTCACATAGGCTCAGAATAGTTGGTTGGCTTCATTCCTTCACTAACTCTGTAAACATTTACAGAAGATCTCAAAAGTCTGGAACTAATTCAGTTATTGGTAATATAAATAACTATTCCATTTGTTATATTTTATAGAGAGAAAATGGAAAAGTGATTTTAATATGGATACACTTCCTTTTAGTGGCTTATTATTGCATTAGCACAGAATCAGTCCTAAGAAGGGCATTAAGAAGTGACCCAATTATTTTTCTATCTTTGGCGTGCCTTATAAAGTTTACTCTAAATCTTTGCATTTGTGTTGAGGGGAAAAAAATAAAGACAAGGCTTTTTATACCGTGCCCTTCAGACTCAGGGTTGCTATATGTACATCTGGGGAAGAACTTTACAGAGCTAAGGAAAGCACTGGGTGAGACAGAAGAAGTGGAAAGTGAAGAGCCACACCTTGGCACCATGTGGGTGCAATGCAGAGCAGACTCGTTCTGGACTGGGTGTGAATAAAGCCGCATGTCTTAAGATGCACGTCTTTTCTGATCATTCTTTTTTTTAAGATTTTATTTATTTATTTGAGGGACAGAGAGAAGGAGCAGAGGGAGAGGGAGAAGCAGACTCTCTGCTGAGCAGGCAGCCCAGTGTGGGACTCAGTCCCTGGCTTCCAGGATTGTGACCTGAGCCGAAGTACACTTAACTGACTGAGCTACACAGGCGCCCCTGATCATTCCTGACACCAGAGCATTAGACTGCAATTGTCAATGGCTCTTTAGTAATACTGGATAGGGCTTTTAAACCAGGACTATTTTTTCTTTTTTAAAGCAAAATCTTATCTTGAAAATGACTAAAACATACTCTTGGAATCACATGTAGTTTATTAAATGAATAACTGAATAAGAAATATTTATACATCAAAACACAGGTAACAGATAAAGTGATTCTGATTAATCTTTGGTCCTTCTCATGTAAAAATTGATGCAACTCTTAGGGCATCACCAGGTGGTCTTCAATTCTCTTCTCACCACATCCTGCTTTGGTTTATTTTTTGATACTCTATTGCATGGACACTGTTCTTGTCTTAAACTGTTAGCTGTGAAAAAATTGAAATCAATACAAACTGCAGAGAATTCTTGACTTTTACCATCTGCTAATGTTCAAGGATCAAATAAGTTCAGGATATATATCAGTGATTCATATAATGCTAGCTAAGCCGTTACTCCTAGCTACTGTGACAATTTGTGCACAACAATAATGTGGGGGCACATATTCTCCTTCAACAAGCTTTCTGTGGAATAATGGCATGGCTACCAGTTTCTTTAACTAAGTGTGCCGTTGGAATAGCTTACCGAGTTTTGTCTCATTTGAAATTTGATTTGTGCTGGGGCAGTAAGAGAGGTTTTGTAGTTCATTTGAGTTTTGGGTCTGAAGAAAACTATTGCCGGCTTGGCAACTTCCTGATCAAGCCCCCCAAGGCATCTTTGACTCTACGATACTTTCTGGATTCTCACAGCAAAGATCTCCCCTAGACCCCAAAGAGTCTACAGTTTTCTCCTTACCTCTGTTATTCTCACTCCTCTCTAGAATTTAATACTAAGCATTTACCATTATACCTTAAGTGATAGGTGATGAACGTGTATACCAGTTACTTAAAAAAGAAATTTATTAATTAAATTCATTATTTCAAGAAGATAATGCAAGAAATTTTATTACTATGTAAAAATATATACCATTCCTTTTTTATTTCTAAAGGAAATGGTTTTTAGATACATAGATACAGATAAATAGGTAGGTAGGTAGGTAGTTTGATAGATGATAGATAGATAGATAGATAGATAGATAGATAGATAGACAGATAATCCCATTTTATCTTCCCCTTTAACCTACTTACGTTGATCTGTGAAGGAAATTTAAAAAAAAAAATCTATCAGGTATACATGAATAAGACTGAGCCTGTTTCAGTAAAAGAAAAAAAGACATTTTTTTTTTTCTCTTATTGCTGCTTGATGAGAAACTGAATAACAGATTCTACTAAGGCTAATTGACATAAATTCTATTATCGCATTAATTCAATTTCCGTTAAGCACCATGGTGCTAAGCCTTGTCTTATGGCAATCATTCATTATCATAGGAAGACTTGCTCTGTTATACTAGATATAGGATTTGCTCAAAGTAAAATTGTAGATACTATTTGGGAGATAATAAATAATATCCCTCAGGATTAGCAGACAACATTTTTTTGAGACACTAATCCTTAGTATAAATTTCAGGCTAATAGCAAATTTTTCAATAAAAACCTTCAAGTATTTTGTGGTTAAATAATAATAATTAAAAGAGATTAATTTGTTTCTGCTTTTGTAAAATTCATTCAAGAGCATTGTGCAGAATCCTATTTTCCCCTAAAGAACTTCATTTTTGCATTATTATTCCTTTTGAGAGTTCACTAAGTCTAGATAAATGCTGTATATTTTATAAACTTCCTTTTTTATCTCAAAAATGTCTATTTTTCTGAACAGACTGAGAAAAACACTTCCTCTTCTAATGTATCATGCTAAAGTCTACAGGACAGCAGTGACTAGGTCAAAAGGAGCTTAAAGCAGCAGGATACTTCAATTAATAAGACAAGATAAATATTTGAGGAGCTTTAAAGCTTCATTTCTCATAAAGATTTAGATAACCATCATATGTTATATAATGATTTCATTTTCATAATCATCATCTGAAATTCCCTTCAAATTAAATATATATATTACATGTAGATATATTTCATTTGACATATCCTCCCAGTGAAACAATTACTTTGGTACATTTAATGGCCTTCCTCCTAACTGATAGAGCTGTACAATGTTCTCCATTCTGCTATTAAAATATTCTAATTAAATCAGTCACCCTGGTCCCATCTGTTATATACTGATCTCATGTGGAGAAGCTGCTGGAATCTCTCCAGGGCAGTGAATATACTTAGTTCCTTTCATGGCTCATTGGATGTCACACGCAGGAGGACCTTGTTCTTGGTTTGAAATTATAACTAAGGCTCCGGGTATACAATAAACCATAGTGAGTGTTATGGAGATTAAATCAGCTCATTTTTTCAGAACGCTTGCAGAGTAAAAACAATTGTGGTCCATGTCACTGTTCAGCAACCTACTCTTCATCATGGTCTATGAGATAGGTCTGAGGAGAATTCCTGAATATTCCCACCAGGTGCAAGCATGATGGGCTCCAGATCCTAAGTCTGTAGGAACATGGGTGAACTGGTGAATCTACCATCCAAGACTGGAAGCTACCAGGACACCAGAAGTCAGCGCCAAAGCGAGATTCCTAAGTGCAGAAGACCTCTGTTCTTTCAAAGATCATGACACCCTCTATAAGCATTTCCCAACAAATTTACTGGTTTTTATATTTTAATTTCTTGGAAATTCGCTATGGTTTGATAGCGGGGTAATCCACAGAACTTCGTGTATATAATCTTCTTGTTAAAAGATGATAGTAACAGTGGTCCTGATATGTTAATTAGGAGGATTTGGCTGATAAAATGCAGGTTTTCATAAGTGATAGAGGAGAAAACTATTTTTCTCTGCATTTACTGCAGCTATATTTTGGTTCTAACTTCTTGACTCATGGAATGTGGATGTCCTTTACAAAGAAAAACATCTTATTTTTTATTGCCATGTTTTCATAATTAGGTGGGTTAGTCCAGCTGATACTTCTGTTCACTGAAATGTATGACCACACTATTAATTGTGATGATGCTTCATTACTAAGTTCACAATTCTGCTTATATCTCAGATCCTTTTTGGTGTTAAGAAGAGCATGAAGTATAAACAAATAAACTTGTACATTATTTATTCAAACAGGTAAACATAGAACTCTATCTATTACAAATGAACATACACTTTTTTTCTCTCTTATCCTATTTTTACTATTTAAATATTAAATAGTTTCAAAGTGTGTTTTTATCAAATCTATTCATGCATATAAAGAATCAACTGTCCCTATATCGGGCAACCCTTTGGCTCTTGTATCTGATTAAGTATTCACTTGTTTTTATACAAATTACATGTCTCTTGGTATCTGTTGCCCTTCTGCTATGGCTCTTTCTCCCCTTGCCTTCATTTGCACACATAGCTTCATCTACCTTTTTTCTTGATAAGCTCATATCCCACCTTGGTTCTGATCAGTGTTCCGTGTTAGAGTTTGTGTTATTCTGCATCCTACCCAGAGCTCATCTCCCATTTACTTGGCCCATTCACTTCCCACATCCCTAACACTGCCATTTCACTTCTCTCTCTTCAAACCTCTAACATCTTCCTTCTAGTCATCACTCACAGCTGACCTTTCCTCCTATTTTCCTGAGAAAACCAATGTACGTAGGAGAGAAGGCCTTGAGAAGCTCTCAGATAAGACACATTGATCCCACATCCTCAACACTCTTCCCTGTCTCCCGTAAGGACAGGTGAACTCCCTGCACTCATCTGTTTGCCTCTCCTCCTGCCCAATAGACCTTGGCCACACTAGGCACTGCTATAGCACTTCTCCATTTTCTGCATTTTCTGCACTTCTACTGGATCATTATGATTATCAAACACTTTTCTTACATTTTTAAAAAGAGGAAACCCTCTCAATATATTTAAAGTCAGTTCCCACATTTCTCTACTTCTCTTCCTCCTACCCCGACTCCCCATTAAGGCAAATCTCTGCAAAATGTTGTCTGGACAGATTTGATCTCTTCAACTGAACTCTTCACATTTTCTCTTGAATCCTCCTCGATCCTGATTTCATTCTCATCATGCTTGCAAAGCCATTAATAAGAAGACTAATTCCCAGTTGCCGTGTGACTCGAACATCAATATTTGGTGTAATCTAGCTCTGAAACAGTTTTTTCCTTTGGATTCCAGGAAACACCTGGTCTTCTAGCCTTTGTTTCTCAGTCTGCTCTTCTGATCTCACCTCTTGTGCTCTGACCTCCAAATGTTGGTAAGCCCCAGAACTGTCTTCTATTCACACTCAAACCCCTCATGACATCATCTAATCTCATAGCTTCAGATTTCCATCTCTAGCCTAAACCCTTCCTCTGAATTCCAGAGTGTCACATTCAACTGCTTAGTCAACATTTCTACTCAGATGTCTAGGGGATGTTTCCAGCTTACCATGTATAAAAGCACACCCCCGAGAAAGAAAGAAAGAAAGAAAGAAAGAAAGAAAGAAAGAAAGAAAGAAAGA
>NW_027397069.1:3010949-3076276 GCF_003265705.2 Callorhinus ursinus
AGAAAGAAAGAAAGAAAGAAAGAAAGAAAGAAAGAAAGAAAGAAAGAGAAAGAAAGAAAGAGAAAGAAAGAAAAAGGAGGGAAGGAGTGAGGGAGGAAGGAAGAACTAAGGAAAAATCTGCTTCTACCACTAGTAAAGATCTTGTTTGGCTTTGTCATAGACTGTTGCCTTTCACTCAATCCAGCCGCAAATCCTATTAGTTCTGCCTCCAAATTATATTCAGATTTAAGATCCCACCACTCTTTCCATCTTTAGTACTACCACCCTAGGCAAAGCCCTGATCTTCCCTCATCTATATTATCACAGATGCTTTCAACTGATAGACCTGCTTTGCTTTTACCTTCTTTTCTGTCTGTTCTCAACACAGAAACCAGATTGATCAAGTTAAAATGATATATTATGCCTTATCTTTACTCAAAATAGCATTTCCTAATAATTTCAGTTTATTTATTTTAAATATCTCTTCACTGTAGCATTGGAACAGTTTTTTTTTTAAGATTTTTATTTATTTTTTGACAGAGAGAGAGACAACGAGAGAGGGAACACAAGCAGGGGGAGTGGGAGAGGGAGAAGCAGGCTTCCCTGATGAGCAAGGAGCCCGATGTGGGGCTCGATCCCAGGACCCTGGGATCATGCCCTGAGCCGAAGGCAGATGCTAAACGACTAAGCCACCCAGGCGCCCAGAAGAGTTTCAAAAGGGAGCATAAGGAGATGTGCATGTTCATCCTCTGTTCCAAATGCACCTCTATATTGAAGAACCATGTGATCAGAATAGGTATCCAAATGTCTTATTAACAAGTCCCTACCTGGGATGGCTGTGCTTTGGGCTGGCAGGGCCTGGACAGGGCATGTGGTGGGGAACATGGGGTGGGAACTCTGGGTGGGAAGCACTGATGAAGGTTGTCCTTTTCCAGCTGGAATTACTCTTGAGGAGAAGACCTGAGACAAAAGACACCAGACAAAGGATAAGCACAGTGTATTTTCAAGGTACATCCACTTTCCTGTGTTGTCATCTTTATGTTGTCTGGCATCTGTGTTAAAGTCCTTCTGTCCTTCTAGCTGACTTTGGTCCTTATTATCTGAATGCCTGGCCTGAAGCTCACCACAACTAATATTAGGCTGCATGTCATGCTGCTCTCTCTGCAAAATATTAAATAGCTGAGAACATAAAAATCCAATTGCCAACAGCAGAGGAAGGATAAAACACTCAGCCAAGGCTTACAGGCCATTTCCCGAAATTGAGTTTCCCAAAATCTGCAAGGAAAGTTGAGGTACCATGAAGATGCACCATGCTTAAACTTTATCTCATGTAATTCCAGTTGGAAAGCCTAAAGAAGCAAAGCTACTTGGGCTCAGCATTATAATAAAAAGTGGTTTATGACTTCAGAAGGAAAGGAAGTCTTCCTTGCTATGGGATTAAACACCAAAGAAGGCAGAAACCAATGCTACTGGAAAACAATTAAAGTTTTTCAGTGTGTTCATGACCATCATCTAGAAGAAGAAAGCCATGACCACACCTACATCTTACTAGAGAATCTAAGCTGGCTTCTGGCAATGTACAAACCCATATCCTTCAGGAAAATATTTACGCCTTACCTAAAGCATAGCCGCATCATAGAGGAGCAGGATATATGCAGAGCAAAGAAGTTTTGGGGACTTGTTGATGCACCCAAGATGGACAAGTGCACCCAAGATGGACAAGTGCACCCAAGATGGACAAGTGCACAAGCAGCTCTTCTCCTGAAAACAGCGCTGGGGAGATGCGTGGAAATCATAAACATAGAGGCAGGAGAGCCCAGAGATCCCACAGGAAAAGAAATTTTCCATCCCTTTGGGCAGCAACACACCTTAAACAAAGGTTATCTAAACAAAAGCTTTTGGTACTAGCATTATAACTAGTATCCTCCCATAGAAGGTCCTAGTTAATGTTATGAACCTGTGGTTTCTTTCTACTATGCTGACCCTATACCACATTTATCGTCTTCAGCCGTATGGTTATGTATAGAGATATCAACCTGCCTTACCTGAGACCAGCCTAAAGGACACAAGTGAAGCATATAAAAATGAAGATCCAAAGGTGAAAATTAAGAAAACCTTAGTGGAAAAACATGAGTGAACAGAGTTTAAATATCTAACATCACACTGAAGAAAGGCTTCTGCATTTCTATTATAGAAAACTGGAATCCCAGTGAGGAGGTCTAAGTGAACAAATAAGACATATTAGAAATCTTGCATATGTATGACTGTCAATTGAAGCTTTAAATGAGCTGTGCAGTCAGTTAAAATGTGTTTTGATACAGAAACATACACATATATAAATGTGAAATATATAAAAAAATATATATAATGTGTATATATAAATGTTTTAAAGATGATGGTGGCCAGGAAGAGGAATAGAGATTGTGTAGAGATTTTGTTCGCTGTTCTTGACCACTCATTATTGTCACTAAGAAACCCAAATAGTTAAATTTGCTAAAACTATATCACACCATTTTGTTATATATACACAGTGCTAAATAAACCTCCCTTTAAAAAATTTTAGAAGAGGGCTCCTGGGTGGCTCAGTTGGTTAAGCGACTGCCTTCGGCTCAGGTCATGATCCCGTAGTCCTGGGATCGGGTCCCACATCGGGCTCCCTGCTCGGCAGGGAGTCTGCTTCTCCCTCTGACCCTCCCCCCTCTCCTGCTCTCTCTCTCTCTCTCTCATTCTCTCTCTCTCAAATAAATAAGTAAAATCTTTAAAAATAATTTAGAAGAAATTTTTCCAGTGTTGTTTGTAAACTCAAGCCATGAATTTGTACTTGCCATGATTACTCATAATTGGCAGTGTTCCTTTTAGGAAAAGAATAAAAATGGCACTTGTTTTAAATGTGCATTAATGAAAACACAATTTGATATTAAAAAGAAAAAGCCCCATCAGTGCTTTCCAAGCATCTACCAGAACATAGTCTTATTTTTCTAATACTAAATTACAGGATCTCCCTGATGAAAATCAGTTAGAAAATCATTTAATATAATAATAGTAATAGTTACTGTTGTTGTTATTTGCATCAAATTTCTAAATGCTGTGTTAGGGTTGTGCAAAATACGAATAAGGCGTGGCTTATTTTTTGGGTACACTCAAGTTGCTTATTATTTGGTTAATACTTTTTTCTCCATGAACAAATATGAACAAATCCAAGAACATCAAACTGGCAAAGTGTGTAGTTCCAAAAGTAAAAGGAGATGTGAGAAAAAGGAATAATAATGATTGTCTGGAGAATGGAGAAAAGACTTTCCATGGAGATGAAGTTTGACTCAGACTTAAAGGAATGGGTACGACCTGGAGGGCAGAAGCCGGGGCCAGAATTGGGAAGAAGTTTTCCATGCCAAGCTGACATCATAACTTCATAACATCTTACACAGGAACACAGTAGATATTTGGGAATGCATCCCTCCATAAAGAAATGTTGAAGTGAGAATGCATTTTTGAGCGGGCTATGAGATGTATGACTGCACCAAATGTTATGTGTTGCTGGACACTGAGCAGAGGTTCCTTCCCCCAGGTAAGCTTTCAAATAAGACCCCAGTCTGTTCAACACCTTATTTGCAATCTTGTGAAAGAGCCTGGGGCGGAGGATCCAGCTAAGCTGCATCAGGATCCCTGGATCCCTGTGAGATACTAAAGATGGGCCACAAATTTTGTGGTCATTTGTTCCACAGCAATAGATAACTAATAAAGGATGATATGGATGTGAGCTGAGAGGCAAGAGATGAGAGAGTACAGGGTTCAGCAGAGGACAATATTGCACAAGCAATATTTAGCTTATATGTAGACCTATTAGGGAACAGTAAAAGGATACTGAGGAAAATCATACATTTAGAAACTTGTGGAATTATTTAGACCCAAAATTTTAAGTGCCTAACTGTATTGGAGTCCATAGGAATTAAGAGATTGCTAGTCCTGCTGCTAGTCATTTACTGAGAATTGTTTTCAGTGCTTGACAACTTCTAAGCACCTTATGTGCATGGACCCAGTCAAAATTCATGACTACTCTGTAAGTTCCTGTACTGTACTATTTCACAAGGGATGGATCATAACTGGGCAAAATTAATGGGTGGTAGATCCAGGCAATGTGATCCCAAAGCCCATGCTCTTAGAGCTAGGTGCTCTTAGCATGACTTAGGATTCAAAGAATATGGACAGAGGTGGTCCGCCTTGAGAGTAGTGAGACTGGTAGGCTCCACGGCTGACTAGTAACCAAAATGCTCATTACTAAGAGAGACAAATTATTTTGCAGTGTATCTGAATCTGACCCTAAAAACAGGGATATTACAGTGACTTTAATTGTAAAGGAAAAGTTCAGTTACTACTTCATTGTATAAGAACAATAGCAAAATTATTTTTAATATTTCAAAATTTCTTTTTCAGATTGAAATGTAACTATGGAGATATGCAGGAGATGCTCTGAATAGAAAATATATGGCTTATGAGCAAAAAACCAAATACCATGGGTTTCATAAATGTATGTTTTGTGCCAGAATAGATTCCCAACTGGTTTTATGGCTGGAGATGGCAAAAGCTATGAGGGACAGGAAATAAATTAAGAGCATCATGGTTGCATGATTGCAACATAACTTTTATCCTAATGACAAGTGTACCATAGCAACAATAAAAGTTTCAGAAATGATGGGGCACTTATGTCTTCAATGAACCATATAAGTAGATATTTATATTATATCTTTGGCAGAGGATACAATACTACATTTCATCATGAACAAACCACTGAGATCTGTGGTAGACACTGAAAATTTCTGGTTTATGGGACTTCATTATTCATTTCAGAACCTTTTGCTCATAATATGATTTGTAGAAGAAGCACATATACAGGACTGGATCATCCAGAAGCAAATCAGCCCTGTGTTGTGGACTTGTTTGCATTTGGTAAACTGAGATACAACCCTATGTCTAAGGACTAACATGCAAACCATATCACAGTCATTGGATGTGGGAAAGTGAAGGAGTTACAGGGGTCAGGGATGGATGAGTTTTCTAGCTCGGGGGAGTGGTAGAGGTGTCTATAAATAGGATGGGGGGAAAAAGATGAATTTGGCTGCATGAAACTGAGGTCATAAAGATTATATTCCCATTTACCGGTAAAAAATGAACAAATACACCATCAAGAAAGAAGGTAAAATACACACTTGATTATTCTAAATGTTAGTTCTAGCTAGAAGGGAAAAAAATGCCCCTGAAAATCCACTCATCATGTGGTTTTGAGGTGTACTTTCATGTCACCTGTATATTCCAAAAATCCAAAGAAAACCTCTTCATTTATAGTGAGCTTAGGTTGTTAGTACCCTCAGGCATTTTCAGGAGTAAAGGCACTCCTTTTTGAAAAACAAACAAACAAACGAACTTCAATCTAGGCCTCCAAGAATCTTCACAGATGCAGTGGGAAGATCTGGGCTCACAGCGGAAGATTAGCAAACACCCCCACACCCCAGTCAGCGAGTGTGGTGTCATGGGTGAGAGCTGGTACCCACCGCGGAGCGAAGGGCGCACCCACGCAGACTTCTGCTCCGGGAGTTACCAGTCGCAGAATACAAAATAAGCGTATTTGATATGTTTTTGAGAAAGACAGTCATGAAAATTGGAGCAACACTTAAGACATAAACCAACAGGTTTTGAAAATAATGAAAAGAATACCTCTAAATGAGAACTATAATTGAAAAATTGAAACCCAAGATCAGACATAAGAGAGTGAGAGAGATCCCTGAAGCCATCAGAATACAGAAAAGGATACAGGACTGTGAGAGAAATGCTAAAAATAATATAGAAAATAGGAACATTCTAGTACATACTTCATTAACTTTCCACAAGGAAAGAAGGGAAACAAATTTAAAAGAGGCACTATTCAAAGAAATAGCATCTGAGAGTTTTACCGAGAGGGAGACCACAAACTTCAGATCCAGGAAGCATGGAACTGCAAGTAAAAGGAAATCCACACTTAGACATTTCACGTTGAAATGAAAGAAGCTCAAGGAAAAAGAAAATAAATTAAAAACACTCATGGAGAGAGAAGACAGATCACCTACAAAGAACAATAAGGCTGACAGCTGACTCATTGACAGCATGCACAAATGCAGAGAAACAGTAAAATAATAGTTTTAATGTTCTATGAGAAAATAGTCATCAACTTAAACTTCGAAATTCCAATCAGGAACGAAATCTAAAAAGTTTTGATATCTGAAACCCAAAAGTGTCTATCACCAACACACTTTTACTAAAGGAAACTTGTGACAGACACATTTCAGAAACAGGGGAAATGGTTTCAGAATGTAGATTTGACACAAAAGACACTGGTGAATTTTTTGTTTTATTTAACTACATGAGTCAATATAAGTGAATATTAGTTCTATATAAGAATAACATGAGATGTCTACTTTGAGTAGTTGGAATATAGCAAACAGAATGTGGGTTGGAGAGGGAGACTCAAGTCTAGGCAGTAAATTTCTCAATGAAAGGAGGGGAATAAACAAGTCTGTAGGCATCAGGAATGAAGGGGCTGCCAGGGATCCTAGGTGTCAGAGCGAGAGGAGCTGATCAAAACATGTCTTTGGCCTTACATTCTGAGAGACAGAGGAGACAGTCCCTCAGGGCTGACTCTGCCTCCATGAAATGTAAATTCCTGGCAAACCAGTATAAATACCCAAGTCAAAGTGCCTTTACAATTGGAAGTCCATATGTTCTTTTATGGGCTACAGAAATGCAGGGAGGTTAACAGGTAAAGGAAACTCTCTACACAGTCTCAAAGAATAAAAGTTCTTTACATCCTGGGACTGTCTCAGCTTCCTCCTCTCGTTAACATATCATTCTTACCCCTTGGTTTGCCCCGGTCTCATTAAAGGTAAAAGAAGCTAGCTGTAAGCCTCATGCCACAGTGCAAGGTTTTATGTTTGAATGTATTTATTTAAAGAAGTCAGAGGGGAGGAGATTATTATTACTCAGCTTAATTTCACTTTGAAAGGAAAGCTCAAGCGTCAGATGCTAATGTGTTCAGTTTCCTAAACAAGTCCCCTTTGAACAGTAAAAGCATTTCTTTGTCAAAGCCTTCTGTTTTCCCCCCTCTCTCCATCAAAGGAATAGAAAAAAAAAATGTTGACTTTCTTTTGATTTTCATTTCATACTATATCGGTACGTTAGGAAAGCTTTTTAGAGATAATCTTTATTTTCCCCAATATGTTCAAATGTGAAATAGTCATGTAATTAATTTATCTTCTGGAAAGATGGGTTTGCAATGAGTATTTATAACAGGACAGAGACCAAGAATAATAACTAGAGTGGGTCATCTTCACTTACGCCCACTTGAATTTTCTCCAAATTTTTGCATTCAACCTTGTTCCTGGTGGTCTTTAGCCACAGAGACTGTAGAACAGCCATCTGTACTTGTTTATTTCCTTAATCTTTCTGATCTTCACCTTGGGACACACCACTAGTACTTACTCTGTGGCCCTAACCTTGTTGGTCTGTCAGTTGTGACCTAGTGCTAAGAGCCCTTGTATTCCTGCATATTGTCATCATTCTCTGTTAGATAAGCCTTCCGATTCTTAAGGAGCACCCTGCCCTGATTTTGTTGCCCCTTACCCTATCTTCACTGGAAGACGTAATCCTATTCCTTTCCCTTATCTATAGCACCTTCTAACTCTTGTATCTTACGTTATATTTATGCTTTCTGCCTCTTAACTACGTGCATTCCCCAAGAAATGGTCCTTGGTCCATCTGCTTCTCTTCCCCATCTCTTCTTCCCTTGATGTGCTTTGTCTTGTCTTAAACTAGCTTCTCTATAATTGCGTAATGCACAAGGTGGGCGGCAGGGCTCTCTGAAAAAGGTAAAATTTGACACACCAATTAGGTCTAAACTTGAAACAGTTAGCCTGGATGTCTCTTTAAACCTCCAAAACAAGAGTTACATTATAATCTATTAAGCTTGAACATATAGTTATGAGAATAAACAAACATATCTGATACTTTAGAATAAAGTGATACAGCAAGTACTAGACATTATTAATGCATATGCTTTATATTTACCCATGGAAAGTTTGACAAATAACATAGGCACATAGCCCCGTATTAAACCACCCATCCATGAATATTCTCTCTTGCTCCTTCATAACTCTTGACATTAACCAAATCACTTTGGATAATGAGACTGAGTATAAAGCCCGGGATAGTAGGAAGAATACATTAACCCCCCAAATCCCTGGGCCTCATAATTCTCTCCTTCCCTGACTCCACCAAAATTAATGAACATCAGAGCAGGTTCAAGAGGACCATTTTTAGTTTGGCTTTTTCCTAGTTGGTGTGTTGAGTCCTGTTGTCAGAGGGTGTGTAAAACCAACCATTTGTTTTAGCCTTTTCTTTCTTTTTTTTTTAAGATATTATTTATTTATTTGACACAGAGAGACACAGCGAGAGAGGGAACACAAGTAGGGAGAGTGGGAGAGGGAGAGGCAGGCTTCCCGCGGAGCAGGGAGCCCGATGCGGGGCTCAATCCCAGGACCCTGAGATCATGACCTGAGCCAAAGGCAGACGCTTAACAACTGAGCCACCCAGGTGCCCCTGTTTTAGCTTTTTCTTGATACTTTTATAGCACACTGGCAATTAAAATCAATGTCAATATTTTTTATTGTTTAAAGTCAAGAAAAACATATATTTTGACAATTAAAATGTAAGTTGGTTATTTCTTGTTATGTAAAATCTGGATAATTAAACAAACTTCTAGAATCAATATTCTTTTAAGCAGAAAACCAGTTTTCCCTAAAATGCTTTAAAATATCCTTCAGCTTTATAACATACTAATAAATAAATTCAATAGTTTTGTTTTCTGAAATTATTAAGAATTATCGACATTCTTCTGATGTTACTCTTGTCACTTTTATGACTGGTGCTAGTCTCTTTTTTTTTTCTTCTCAACTACCACTGTAATTATCACTGCATAATTTATAAATATTGCTTCGAGAAATTGTATTGTGCAGCTGTTGCGTGCGTGTGTGTGTGTGTGTGTGTGTGTGTGTGTCGTTGACAGTCTGAAGCATTTCTTACATAGTTCAAGATAAGGCTTCCCATTTTTTGTCCTTAATCTTGATGGCACTATTTTTGTGTTAATTCCAGGGCCATCCAGTGAAAAGCCACGTGAGTAAAGCAGGACGTTCACGGTGATAGAATAAACATAGAGAGACCCAGAGGTTCCGGAGGGCAGGCAAATATGAAGGAAAAGTCAAGGAAATGGTATGCTAAATTGAATTAATTATGAATATTTTAGAAACTTCATTGAATCTTTTAGTAAATACAAATCTTTTACTGAGATCTCAGTTGCCTTCTCTCTTCAATAGACCACAGCTAATTGTGTATTGCATATTTGGTTCTTTTATCTTCCCTTCAATTTCTACATTGGCTTTTATCTGATATTTAAACCCATATCTTGTACAAATAAGATTATTTAAGAGTATAACAGATTCATTTATATATACACAAAATTTAATAACTTTTAAAACCTCTGAAGGTGTAGGTTGGTCTGCTTGTTTTGTTGTTGTTTTAATAAAATAAAGTAACATTTGGAAAATGGTTTCTCTGAATGAGTTATTGGAGATACAAAAATTGAAATGCACTTAAAAAGACCACATTATCTGCTGAATTAGTCAAAATTAAAATTAATTTATGGCTATTTAAAGAAAATGCTACATGTGTATATAGTCATAGAATCCTTCTGCTAAAATTGCATACATAATGGGGCCAAATAGATGTTCACCACAGCCCGAATCTTATATAAACTCATAAGAGTTTATTCCTAGGAAGGAATTTAATAATAGGTTATTAAATGTCAAAATGATTATTTAGTATTATTTATAATAGCAGAATCCTTATATAAAAATAAGGGATTGATTTAATAGTTTATGGTGCAAAAGTTAGGATAAGAGCACACTTCCGTTAAAATAATTAAAATATAACAGAAATGTGTTTGAATATTTATGATAGAACATTAAATTTTATTTATTTTTTGTTTTCATTTTTTGGGTGGGGGAGAGGCAAAGGGATCCGGGGCTTGATCTCATCTCCTGGAGATCATGACCTGAGATGAAATCAAGAGTCAGACGCTTAACGGACTGAGCCACACAGGCGCCCCTTAAATTTTAAAATTCTGGGGAATATTGATAACGGAGGAGGCCATGCACGAGTAGGACTGGGGAAATAGAGGAAATCTCTGTCCCTTCTGCTCAATTTTGCTGTGAAACTAAAACTGCTCTGAAAAAAACCTATTGAACTATTAAAATAGAATTCAGAATATAAAATTATATGTAGACTTGGGTGGGAAAAATGCAAAAAAAAAAAAAAAAAACACCATACACGTTGACAGGTTTTTATTTGTGGTCATAAAAAAATAATAAAATAATTTTGTTAGGTTTGTTATGTTTTTCAGAAAAACTATAAGATCTCATAATCACAAATAATGTTTTCAAGCATGTGAGAATGATTAAAATGTAGTGTCCAAGGATCTATTGATATCATTGAGAATTTTATTTTTTTGGAGAATTTTAATAGATATTGAGTTCAAAGAAGCCAAAATCCAGTTGGTTCCGTGACCTCTGCTTCCAAAGCAGTTGCGCCGCTGACAGCCCCTCACGCGCACACATGCAAACACACATGCATACGGCCAGACAGGAGACATTCCTTCTTATAAATGGAGAAGGGATAAAAATAAATAAAAATACAAATTATTTATTTCCATGTTTAAAGACAGCATCAGGGCGCCTGGGTGGCTCAGTTGGTTAAGCCACTGCCTTCGGCTCAGGGCATGGTCCTGGAGTCCCGGGATCGAGTCCCGCATCGGGCTCCCTGCTCAGCGGGGAGTCTGCTTCTCCCTCTGACCCTCTTCCCTCTCGTGCTATCTCTCATTCTCTCTCTCAAATAAATAAAATCTTTAAAAAAAATAAATAAATAAAGACAGCATCACAGTGAGCAATCCAATGGAAATAATTTTCCAAATAAAAATAAAATGCCAAAGATTTTGTTTTTAATGTTCTTTGTTTTGGGGGGTTTTTTTTCCTACCCTTGATCGTCTTTATTTATTTCACTCACCTCCCCCCCACCCCCCCTCTGGCCACCTGCAGTTTGTTTTCTGTATTAGAAGTCTGTTTTTTTGTTTGTCTCTTTCTTTTCCCCTTTGTTTGTTGGCTTCGTTTCATAAATTCCACATAGGTGTGAAGTCCTAGGGTGTTTGTCTTTCTCTGACCGACTTATTTCACTTAGCATTAGACCCTCTAGGTCCATCTGTGTTGTTGCAAATGGCAAGATTCCATTCTTTTTATGGCTGAGTAATATTTCATTATATAAATATATAATGGGATATATATATATATGGAATAATTTGGAATATGGAAAATATAAATTCCATAATATTATATTATTCCATTATATATATTCCATTATATATATATAAATAAATATATTCCATATACACATATGAAATTCCAATATGTATAAATATATATATCTCAGATCTTCTTTAGCCATTCATCTATGGATGGATGCCTGGGTTGCTTCCATATATTGCCTATTGAAAATAATGTTGCAATAAACATAGAGGTGCCTGCAGCTTTCCAAATTAGTGTTTTTCATAGCCTTTGAGTAAATACCCAGTAATGGAATTATTGGATCCTATGGTAATTCTAATTTTAATTTTTTGAGAAACCTCCATACTGTTTTCCACAATGACTGCACCAACTTGCATTCCTACTAATAGTGCCAGAGGGTTCCTTTTTCTCCACATCCTTTGCCAAAACTTCTTATTTCTTGTGTTTTTAATTTTAGCTATTCCGATAGGTATCAAGTGATATTTCTTGTGGTTTTAATTTGCATTTTCCTGATGATGAGTGATGTTGAGCATCTTTTCATGTGTCTGTTGGCCATATGTATGTCTCCTTTGGAAAAATGTCTATGCATGTTTTCTGCCCATTTTCAATTGGACAATTTTTGGGGTGTTGAGTTGTATAAGTTCTTTATATATTTTGGATATTAACTTCTTATGGGATATATCATTTGCAAATATCTTCTCCTATTTGGTAGGTTGCCTTATGGTTTTGTTGATGCATTCCTTTACTGGGAAAAAGCTTTTATTTTGATGTAGTCCCAATAGTTTATTTTTGCTTTTGTTTCCCTTGCTGGAGGAGACATATCTAGAAAAATATTTCCATGGATGATGTCAAAGAAATTACTGCCTATCTTTTCTTCTAGGAATTTTATGGTCCAAGTCTCACATTTAGGTCCTTAATCCATTTTGAGTTTATTTTTGGTCCAGTTTCATTCTTTTGCATGTGGCTGTCCCTTTTCCCAACACCATTTGTTGACAAGACTGTCTTTTTCCCATTGCATATTCTGTCTCCTTGTTATTCGCTTTTAGTTAAAAACATATTTTTGTAAGGGAGATAGAAACAAGAAGACATTTTTAGAAAGAAAAGAAGGGAGGAAAGGAGAAAGGCTGGAAGGAAGGAAGGAGAAAGAAAGGAAGGAAGAAGAAATCTCAAAACACTTTTCTCTGAAGTACTAAAATGAAACAAAATCAAATCCAAGCAATAAAACTTCCAAACCGATACAAGTTACATATAAGCAACACTAATAAATGTGAATGAATGAATGAGTGAATGGAACAGCATGCTCTTTCTTCTGATTCACTTTTATTCCCTATTTCATTGATGGCTACACTACAAACAACAGAAAAGTGAACATCATATTTTCTACTCTTTGTGAGACTCTCCTGTAGCATTCACACATAAGAGTCAGCTAAACATTTCAAATTCAGTTGGATTTCTTTTTTCCAGTATGGTATAAATGATGATACTTTTTCAGCTAGTTTCCCTTTTGTACATTTTCAGGATACTTTAAAAGTAAGCAATTTACTGTTAAGTGTCTCACAAATGAAAAAAATGGGTTATTATTATTATTATTTTACTATGTCTTCTTGTGTCTACACAGAGCTTTGACATCAATAACTCTGTCTTTTGGGACTGTACTCAAAAGGGTCTCTCTCAATCATACCTTGCTACACATTTTTTTTTTTTTACATAGAAGAATTTTCCTTTGGCGCATTATGAGGAGTAATCTGCAGTGAACTCAGAAACATATTGTCTTGGGGCCCTCCACTCCCACCCCACCCCCCTCCCACCCCACCCCCCAGGTTCCCTCAGCTCAGCCTGGTCCAGCCCAGTTCCTGGGAGGATGAAGTTCACGTACAAAGAGGAGCATCTGTACAAGAAATGCTGCTTTGAAGGTGAGAAGATCTGAAAAAAATACCTGGACTGGAATCTGATGATAGTAGAAAAGGCTCCCAAAGCTCGGATAGGAGACCTGGACAGAAAGAAATATCTGACGCCTTCTCATCTCACAGTTGGTCAGTTCCACTTCCTTTTTTTTTTTTTTTAAGATTTATTTATTTGAGAGAGAGAGAGAGAGAGAGGGAGAGCTCATGCAAGCAGGGGGGGAGGGGCAGAGACAGAGGGAGAGAGACTCTCAAGCAGACTCCCTGCTGAGCGTAGAGCCCAATGCGGGGCTCGATCTCATGACCCTGAGATCATGACCTGAGCTGAAATCATGCGTTAGTTCCTTAACCAACTGAGCCACCCAGGTGCCCCTACAGTTGGTCAGTTCTACTTCTTGATCTGGGAGCAAATTCATCTCTGAGTTGAGGCTGTCTTGTTTTTCTTTGTCAACAATGTCATTCCACCCACCAGTGCCACAGTGGGTCAACTATACCAGGGACACCATGAAGACTTCTTTCTATTCATCCCCTACAGTGATGAGAGTGTCTAGGGTCTGTGAAGCTGCTTCACCTGAGGTGGGGGGTCCCATTCTACAAAGAGAGAGGTGGCCCCCCTTCCTGGACCTACTCCTCCTTCAGGCTCAGCCACCACCTCCTTTCTTCAGGACCCGCACTTCCAAATGTTTGAGGCTTTCCTCCAGCCCCTCTTACCAGGAGGATTAATGGGGGAGGTGGCCTCTCATAACTCTCCTTTCTTCCCTTTCTCTTACCACATTTCTGACTCTGCTTTAGACTTCTTGATTGTCAATCTCTGTCACATCCAGTGATTGTTTTGTTTCCTTTCCCTTTCTAACTGCCCAAAGGACTCAGAACCCAACCATTCCCTTCCTTTCACTACCTTCTTTTTTGGAGGTAGATGAAAGGGACTTAAATTATGGGGGAAAGGTAGGAGGCACATCAATAAAGAAGAAACCATCAAGCTGGAAAAGAAAAAGAAAGAAACATATTGTCTTGGAGGCAAAACATTTGTATGTAAAGCTAAGGATTTTCATGAACAAGGTCATGACTATGATGTTTTGAATTAACTAGTTACTTACATGATGTTACCACCTTTGATTTTGCACCTTTAGTAATGCCCTGCTGTTCCACAGCAGGAAATCGTAGAATTCCAAAAAGGCTGTGAAGATCCTTAGTTGTTCGGTGATCTTCTTTCATGTTATCCATTGAACTCTACAGAGAGGCTTGCTCTCTGCCTTCCCATTTGAGAATGACAACTTACTTTGTCAATCTGCCCAACTTTTCACTCAATTTTGCCACAAGTTGCTGTCTTCCGTGGTTCAGGCACCACAGCCCCCTGCAAACATCTTTGCTCCCCTCTCTTGCCAATTTGTGTTAAATGAATTCCTGTCACGAGTATCCTAAGGTTACCTCTTTGGGAAAATAGATTAGACAGATATTTCCCATTTTACAGACTCAGAAACTAATAGAGTCATACATGTGGTCTCATTCCAGAGTCCTTCGTCTTTAGAATTATGCCAGTAAACAGTCACAAATACCCATTTATTAACTTGATTATTCACGAATTCATGTATTTAAGAAATAAAAACTAGGCTCATTTACATGTCTCCTTTAGCTTCAAAAATCAACATAGCCAGTGTTTTTAAAGCACCCTAATTCAAGCAACACATACTCAATAGCCTATGTTGCATGCAGTACCTTGTTAATTCAAGTGCTAATTCAAGTGGTAATCCACATCTGCCTCCATCTAGATGGAGTTAATGCTAGAAAGACTATGTGTTTGCAACCAAAAAAGTTTACATTTTAGCATCCAGAGAGTTTTTTTTATTACTTTAGGTACACATTTTCACTGTAAAACACAGGGAAATCTGTAATGTAATATCCAAATAAATTAGCATTAATTTTGAGTTATTACAAATATTTATAAGAAAAGTGATATCTAGCAGTTCCTATCCAATACCCTCAAACATTTTTCTTTATGAATATGTATTTTCAGATCCTTCCATGAAATTTTACATGACTAGTATAACTACTTTGCTCCTTAAGGATTTAGGAAGAAAAATGCTATGACATGGTCACATCTCTATCTCTACAAAAAAGTGATATTCCTTGGAATTAAGGAACAAAGAGAAAAAGAAAAGAAAGAGCGTAGCATTTCTCTTCCATTTCTTCTGTATTCGATATTATGTAGAAATTTGTTCATTTTAACATCAAATTTAGTGTTATTGTTTCATAAATAAAATTTTCTAATTTTATGAAAATAATTCTTTCTGTGACCAAGAATTACATGCTATTGGAGGACACCTGTATGAATCTGTGCACTTTAGGGTCAGGCAAGTCTTGAAGAATATTTAATCCAACCAATTCACTATTGCCAATCTGACAATTTCTTATATCAGAAACACTACTAAAGAGTACCAGTCTTACTGATGAAAATGTACCTTATCCCACAAAGGTTGTTGACACAGAAGAGTGGTTAGAATTTATTGATTTAGTAAAATTATGTTCCTCAAGTAATCATACAAATAAAACTTCAAACTTGCTTTTGCTTGCAGTTTTTATATGAGCTATATATGGAAATCTCAAACTTGATGTGACCAGTTTTACCGTTTATAATTGCCTTTAATGAAGTCCACATTTTTAAATAAAAAATCATATATCACTAACTTACATTACTAAATCATTGTTGAAACGAAGTCATAGGAACAAGCAAAGCATCAAACAAATAAATGTTCAAACAAAAACTTATAAATCCATTATTGAAAAGTGTTCAACTATTAGATTCATAATATATGTTGACTGACAATCATGGAATATAGAATGTAAACACAATGGAATCACAAAATGAGAAAATCTTAGGAATTATAGATATATATTAAAAGCAGAGCTTCTCCCATTGAAATGGGGATGATTTGTCCCCCCCGCCCCGGTCCACTTTGGGGCTGACTTCTTTGAGGCAGTTCTGTGACATGATGAGAGGTCAGGGAATAATGAAATAAGAAAATAAATAAGAAGAAGAAAAGGAAATGGAAGTAAAAAAAATAAAAAGCAATATTTTGCCCAAGACCCGAATTTATGAATAAGTAGTACATGAACTTGGGAAATGTGACCTGCAATGCCAAGGCTTCAGCTCACTTTTTATCACTGGGTTTTAAATAATATTGCATTTTAAAATTTAATAATTAATTTTATTTTCTAGCAGGACACTGGGACCTACAATATAAAGCACAGGAACAGCTTTTGAGTGTCTCATCACAAGAACTTGATAGCTATGATCTGTTATAGTGATTGAAAGGAAAAAGAAAGCAAAATTACCATAATAGTCTCCTTAATAATATTTGTTTATAACCCAGAAACATGTCTTCCATAGAGTATAAAACTTTAGTGGGGGATTCTAAATACGCAATACCAACAGTCATTACCTCCATCATCACCAATAACAACTAAATAAATACCTCCATGAACGAAGTGTAAGGAAAATTCCTCTATACTCAGAAAAATAGTGTTAAAATGTCTGTGTATTCAGCTGAGAAAAACAGGATAATATCTTTGTATTTATTGCTGTAACATTTTCAGGTTATGGTTTCAGTTTATAATATTTCATATGAAAAAACTAAATAAAAATAAATAGTAAGAGTCTGTAAAGAATCCCATTTAGAATGAATATTCAGATTATAAATACTGAACACATGAGTGATTATCAGCATAATGCACACAGATAGCCTACTTCAATGTGTCAAAAAGTTGCAAAAGTAGCACTTTATTAATAGATGACATAATGATATTTTAATATTTTTGTCATCAGGAAAATGCTTGGCTGCAAATGATCTTCACTGGAAGCATTTGGCTGAGATGTTATTTTTTAAAATATGTGTAAATTTTTCCATCAAACCTTCAGTTAAAAATGCTATCTCAGAAATGCAATCTTCCTGATTTTTTTAATAAAGCATCCTAGAGATATTCATTTACATGAAAATCTATTTCAATAGCTATAAAACAGTCATGCAAGTTACAAGAGGTAGATTTTTGCCCTAAGTTTTGTATGTGCTGTTGAGCTACAAGAATAAAAAGCTCACCAAAAAAATTAGTTTAATGCAAATTAAGACTATAAATGCACAACAAAGGTAACACTACCAGTTGAAAATGGTTTTAAAAGTAAAAAGAGAATCATTCAAATCAGTGCTAAATACAAAGGAAATTCGCATTCAATTTCCAACCTTTAATGAAATAGTTTCATGTTTCATAGATTTTTTTTCTAAAGATGGTTTTTCAAGTCCTCCTCCAATCTTCTTTTAAATACTCCATAATTTTAAAGGCTATTGACAAAGGATGTAACAAAAATTCAACTGCTATATATCCTGACTACAGTGGGAAATATGATACTCATTCATTCATTCACTCGACAAACGCTTATTAAATGCCGACTCTTGCCAAGTCATGTTTCCTACAAAAAATTTTTCCCTTATGATCTAGTGGAGAAGCAATTAATAACAAAAGTAAGTGAAATAGCGTGTTAAATAAGAAGTACGAAAAGGGGGAAAAATGATGGTTAGTGAGATTACAAATGCCTGAGGGAGGGATAGCCATGGAAAGCCCCTCAGAGAGATGGGTTTTGAGTAAAGATGGGTTGAGAAGTTAACAAATTAGCCATGCAGATATTAGAAAGAAGAATATCCTTCTGCTGGGGTGAGGGCCTTCCTGGTATGTTCAAGAAACAGGCCAGAGACCGATGTGGCCAGAGCCAAGAGAATAAAGAAATGAATAGAGTTGTCAGAGTAGTAATGAGAAGCCAGCTATGGAGAGTCTTGGAAGGTGTAGTAGGGATTTAGCTTGGCTGTGAATGAGATGGGAGTCTCATTGGAGGGTTTTGAGCAGAGGAATGACATCATTCAACTGAAATATTAACATGCTCTGACTGTCCTGGTAAAAAAGACCCTACAGGGAGCAAGGCCAGAAACAGAACTGATTCAGGGACATAGGCAAATTGTCTCCCATCTGTTTCTTAAACCAGAAAATATTGGCTTCTGTGGCTTGAAGATGTATTCTTAAGAAGTCTACATTATATATTCTTATATTTCACATATAACAGTAATATATATCATTTTTAAATTTTCAGACACCAATATATATAAAATATTATATAAAAGTTACGCATGCACCTCCCACTTAGGTTAAGTAAGCAAGAATAACCACCACAGCTTGTAAAGACTGTCCTGCCTCCCAATAATCCCTTCTTCTTCCTCATCCCAGAGATAATCCCTACCCTAAATGTAATGTTTATGATTCTATGATTCATACTTCACATTTTTTAAGCAGATCTAAGAATGTAAGCGTATTTCCTTTTCATCAGTTAACAGTGTGTCAGGAAAAGAGAGATAGATCCTCCCAGTATTTCAGAGTGAAGGTAAGGCAGCGAATTTGTTTACAAAATGTTGGAAAGATGAGGAGGAAATAAAAATAGGTAAGAAAACAGCCCAGAGTCGCAAGAGCTTGGATGCTTTAACCCTGGAGCTGCTGCCACCAGGAGGATTCTAACAACAGAAGGTGCCAAGCCAGGAGCCTGTATTCCCGCCTGTGCCCTGGAGGAGCTCAGGAGACGTTAGTCCCTGAGGCTCCCTGAGGCGGGGGCTTCCCTCCTCCAAACAGAGGCCAGAGACACCTGCCACTGTGAGGCCACCAACGCCCGGCTGTAGCCACGGAAGAAAGAAATGAGATAAAGAGAAAATGGAAACTAGCTGGTAAAGAAATCTAGGAAATGCAGTGTTCAGACTTTCAGCTCTCTGCCATATACAGATAAAACATGGCAGGTTGGAATAGAGTAGGGAAAAATTTGACAAACAGCCAGCACACATCAATATAATCTTAATTTTTAAAGAATTTTTTTTGGCCCCACAGGTAAATCTTTAAAATTACCCAGAATGAATGTCTGTCTTTGGTGTAGAGGTCCAATTTTACTTTTTCTTAATATACTACTAACAATTGATATTTATACCACAGGCTCACTAAAAACCTGTGCCAATTTTATATTATATGCTTACTCATATATTAAGTTCTTTTTCAGGGCTCTGTTTTCTATTACATAAATAAATATATTTAATTATCTCTGTACCAGTAATGATAGCTTATGGGCCTTAGGTCATGCAGGAACATTTCTCCACATTACTCTTTTTTAATATATTCTTAGTTATTCTTGGCAACTATCTCTTTCAAATGCAATTTAAGATTGTGGACCTGTCTAATAAATTCTGTAGGAAATTATTGATAAGGCCTTAAATTCATAGAGTAATTTTGAGAACATTATATATTTATGTTACTGATTGGTATCATATCATTATGACTGTGGTACCATATCCTTAATCTCTCTTAATAAAGTTTGATGTTTCTTCACACACAAGACTTTATCTTTTGTTAGATTATTCCTGATTATTTTTTTGCTGTTGTTACTATAAGTAATATGCTTCTTTTAGTTACTTTATTTATTTTTTTTAAAGATTTTATTTATTTAATTGACAGAGAGACACAGCGAGAGAGGGAACACAAGCAGGGGGAGTGGGAGAGGGAGAAGCAGGCTTCCCGCCGAGCAGGGAGCCCGATGCGGGGCTCGATCCCAGGACCCTGGGATCATGACCGGAGCCGAAGGCAGTTGCTTAACCAACTGAGCCACCCAGGCGCCCCACTTTTAGTTACTTTAAAAGGGTAATTTGTGACTAGCATATAGGAATACAATTTATTTTAAAAATACATATATCTGTGATGTACTTTTTATCCCCGTCACTTATTCGTTCCATAACTGGACGCATGTATCTCCCACTCTCCTTCATCCATTTTACCCATCCCCCACCTCCTTCCCTCTGATAACCATCGGTTTGTTCTCAGTATTTGTAGGTCCGATTCTGCTTTTTGTTTATTCCCTTGTTGTTTTTTTTTAGATTCTACATATGAGTGAAATCATATGGTATTTATCCTTCTCTGTTTGACTTTTGACTTACTTAACATCCATCATCTCGTATATATAGAACTTAAAAAATGGGAAGAAAAAGAAAATCATTTTTCCTTATGATGAGAACTTTTGGGATTTACTCTTTTAACACTTCTTCTAGATATCACACAGCAGTTAAGCGGTAGTCACCATGCCGTGCATTACATCCCTAGTATTTATTCATTTTATAACTGGAAATTTATACCCTGACCACCTTCCTCCACTTTACCCGCCTCTGGTAATCACAAATCTGATCTCTTTTTCTATGAGTTTTTGTTTGTTTTGTTTTGTTTTAGATTCCACATAGAAATGAGACATGTTCCATATCAACAAATGAATCTACTCTGTTCCAGATACTGTTCTGGACTCGTGGAATATATCACTGAACAAAGTGGACAAAGGAACTCCTCTATGTTAACTAGGTAAAGTAAAAAATTGTTTTTTCACTGTTTTCTGCTTTCTGCCATTCTTGTTTCAAAAACAGGAATTGAATTTTATCAAATATATGTAACAGGATCTTAAAATTGAACAACTGAAGCGAATTTCTTCTGACACTCAAAGTCAATGAAGAACAGTATCTTCCTCAGCCAAAATGCGTGAACAGACATGCACACAGGACTTGGAGGAGATGTGGCAAAAACCGCTCTGCAGTGTGTGTACCCTTCCTCATGCAAGTGAATAAATTTGAACGTGCCAGGAAGTTGTTAGTCTGACAAATTTCTTTAAAGAAACACTGAATGCCTGAGAATTTATAGTAAGATTATTTTCACTTTTCTTGAGTTGAAATTATTACTTGCTTGTTATGGAAACCCAAGGGCAAAGGATTAAATGTGTGTTGGAGGTTGCTACTTTCCACTGGCGCCTCATAGAGGCAAATACAATTCCTTCAAAGAGGACAGCACTCACAAATTAGTACTTCAGCACTCACACAAGCAAACAATTCACCATGAGTGAGCGGTAGCAACAGTAAAACACAACGAATTAGGATAGCCAAGTAACTCAGATTATAGCAACCCGATAGAATACAAAACAATCATCTACGCAATGTCGACAAATTATTGTTGGTATTTCCCCATACATCCACCCATTCTGAGTCCCAGATAAAGGTAAAGTGGGAAGATTATCAAAAATTTATCAGGGAGGACACAGAAGAACTTTTAAGAATAAAAAAAATAAAATTATTGTAACTTTAAAAGTCAACAGATGGATTAAACAGCAGGTTAGGCACAGCTTGAGAAAAGTAGTGACCTGGAAATTCCACATCACACAGTAAAAGAGATGGTAAAACAAAACAAGATGAAAGAGTGATCAAAAGACACGGGATACGGAATGAAACTGCTGAGATGTCTGGCAAAGGCCATACCTCTCCAGAAGAGACTTGCGTTTGCTTCTGCCAGGCCCCCCTGGGAGCTATCAGTTTGGAATCATGTTATCTTAATTTCTCAAATCCAGCATTTCCTGAACCATGACAATAACATAAATAATCCAAATCCAAATCCTAAATCTATGTGTGAGAAAATTAATCACTATAAATTACCTGTGAAAAGATCTTTCTGAGACCATAGGCTGATACAGATAAAAATTTACCTTTTAATAGAAAACCTATTTTGTTCTCCTGATCCTTTTCAGCAAAGCTATAGTTCTGCGAGGGCCCCAGATTTTTGTGGGGGATTCAATCATGGGAGCCTAAGGCGCTGTTTCCTGCCTCCCACACTAGCATTAACATGCAAGCACTGAGGTCAGCAGAATGGCATACACACTCAGAGCAGGTGGCATCACTGACTGTTTAGAAAGTTATTTTCCTGTCCCCTGTGATATTTTAGGCTCTCTGACCTCCCTTATTCTCTCAGAAGCTCAGAAAAGAATTTACAAGAAGGTTGTAGAGATTTTCAGAGTGCAGCTGTTAGGCTATCCCGTAGGCCACAGCATAGAAATACAATATTTAAATATGTGCTTTGTACTTTTTTTTTTTTTTTTGAGAGAGAGAGAGAGAGCATGAGCATGCAGGGGCAGAGGGAGAAGGAGAGAGAAAATTTTAAACAGGATCCACACTCAAACAGAGTCTGATGTGGGGCTGATCTCATGACCCTGAGATCAATACCTGAGCCAAAATCAAGAGTTGGATGTTTTACTGACTGAGCCACCCAGGCACCCCATGATGATGACCTGTGAAAAACAGGATATAAGCATATTTGGATGATGTGAATGATCATTTTTATCAAATAGTATCTCAAAATTTCATTGTCCAACATTGTAATACATAATGTTATTTTTAATGTTATGGGCTAATGACATAAATAATGTTGACTGACCGTATGAATGATTTATTTACATCAAAGGAAGACTAAGTGACATGTGCAACACAGTAAGTCAAATAAAGAAAGATGGTAGACAAATTGAGACATGACATGGCATGCAGTAGGGTGAGCATACTCAATCCCAACAGAATTGCACCTTAAAAGCCAAGAGCATATTTTACATCATGGGTGCCGAGTTAGTAAAGAAAAAAATCACCATATTAACTTGATACTGTTATATGAACCTTACTGAGTTTATAACTTTACTAAAAACTAAATTGTATATTGGGACAACTGGGTGGCTCAGTCAGTTAAGCATCTGCCTTTGGGTCAGGGTCCTAGGATCGAGCCCTGCACCGGGCTGCCTACTTAGCGGGGAGTCTGCGTCTCCCTCTCCTTCTACCTCTCCACCCTGCTCGTGCTCTCTCTCTCTTGCTCTCTCTCTCAAATAAATAAATAAAATCTTTAAAAAAATAACTAAGTTATATTTAATATGTTTCATATGATTTGCAAATGGAAATAGTTTTTACATAATATTGTGCTTTACTATATGTTGGTAATGTTAAAAATAATTTGTAAAAGTATCTTTAACCATTGTCTTTCCACCCACCCAGAGTACCAAATTCTCTGCTATCAGCAGGATATTTGTAAAATGCTGAATGGAAGCAATTTGGAATTCTGAACAATAGCCTTCAAATAGAATCCTTTAAAAATTAGCTCAATATTTAATTGGAGGAAAAGCCGAATACTATACTGTCGGAGACTGGAAGGTCCTTCCTGGTAGCTGATGCAGCTTTACTTCATAGGCAAATCAGAAAAACTCAAAAATGAGTTATATTTGCAAGTTATATATAAAATAAACATAATTGGACCTTGTTGTTTAGACACATAATTACAAAAATAGATACCATTTTTTACTGTGTCCTATGTCCAGGAATTATGGCTAAACCCTATACATGCTTAATTCCTAAAATTGGCACAAACCCTAGAAGAGGAAACTGAGTCTTAGAGAAATAATACGATACACTCACTATCCCACTTCTGACAGAGTGCTAGCTGCCTCATGTTTAACTCCAGACCATAAGCTCTTCATCTTGATGTTGTAATGCCTCCCAGAGACGTCTATCAAAACAAGGACCTGTGTTTCTAAAAGAGAAAAAAACTGGCTTTGAGTTCTGCACCAGCCAGAGCAAACTGCTGTAATCTTTCTGTTCTGGTCTCCTCCTTTGGGAAGGAGAAATGGTATCTGATCTGAAGGATGCTGGAGAGTTAACGGTTCTGGCCATGCCGCTCCATGTCTGGCATACAAGTCCATCTGCCTCCGGTCATGGAAACGTCTCAGCGAGCCTCATTTCTTATATCCCTCGTTTTCTTCCAAGGTCGGCATGCTTCTGCTTCTCAGCCTTCTCCTGGTTTCCCCGATTTGTGTTTGCTCACCTCTCCTCGTCTTTCCTATTAAATCTCCCCTGTTCTTCCTCACATCTTTAATTTTCTAAACCGCTTTCTTCTCATACTTCTCAACTTCTGTGTCCCCTGCATTTTGGTCTCTGATTATACTGTTGATCCCTTGCCCATCAACTCCTTCAAAGAAATGCTCTCTTTGTTCACAGTACACGCTCACCATCACCTGGGGGGGGAGGCATCAAACTAGGTCAGCGTACAGTGCCCAGGAAATGTATTGCAATATTGATTTTTCCCTCCTTTCTATTCATTTTCCAATTGATTGCCTTAGACTTATACCATATTCTACAGTAAAGAGACTGTCAGAGAGTTTGAATGATACAAGAAAGCTTGCTATAGCTGTTAAAAAAAAAAATGTCTGTGATCTAAGTAGATCATAAAGATCGGGCATATGAAAAGACACTTCTTTAATCAAAATCTACTGTATGGGACATAGTAATGCAGCCTTGGGATGCCCTGTTTTATTAATTAATATCTATTGATAGTAATTCTATTATTGTATAGAAGAATATTATTCCTAATGAATTAAACTTTCTTTAAAGTACTTTTCCAAATCATGCTAATCCTTTGTTCTAATGGTGATACAGTAAAAAAAAAAACAAAATAAAATATATAGAAAGATATTTTAGTGATTTAAGAAGAAAAAATAAAATTTATATGACAAGTAGGAATATTCTTCTCTAATATTCTAATTGTCTGTGTGTCAATTAAACATCAGTGCTCTATAAAGAATGATTTTTTCTTTGATGTCAGAGATTATTTCCTCTGAACCATTAAGACTTACAGAATAATCCCAATTAAGTAAAGCTGATTTCAGAAATAGTTTTATAAATATTTAGGAACCAAAACCTTTCATTCTTAAATCATGGGAAGTGACTCTGCACTAATATTGTCTGACAGTGACCTAATTAGAATCATTTGCATACTGATGAGACTTTGAAGGAGATAAGCAATAGCATGCTTGTAATAGATAATTAATTTGTATTTCAAAATAAGCTATGGCTATTTAACAACAATTCAAATGACACATTGAATTAAAAGAGTTGTTCAAGTTACTTCTTAACACTAAACTCCTGTTACAGCTTTTCAATTGTGTTAAGCTTCAAACTGATGAGCATGTCCCATGAATCCATTTATATTCATAAGGTGACTCCTCATTAAGTGCTTAATTTTCAAATTCATCTTCAAAATATCTCTTTTTGTCAAGAAATTTGGAGTGATTTATGTGTTATTAATTAAAATACTTTCTATTGATGTAGCAACATGCATCTGAATAGCACATTGCACCTTTCAAATAATCTTACATCATCCCCCAAGGACATAATGCCCAGGTTTTAGTTATTGAAATGGTTGAACTGAAAGGTAAAGAGATTTGGGCACAGAAAGCAAGTCAAAAGGAGCTGGGATCCTGAGGCACTCTTCATTTTGCCTCCTAACGTGAAATAAGACATACAGAACCTTAAATAAACTGACCACGATAACTAATAAACTCGACCAACACGTCTAATTTACTGTCCCTTACTGATCATTGAAAGTGTAAAACGTGAAGAATCATTCACCAATCACCGCAACTGGAAATGGAAAAGTGAGTTGTGGTGATTTACAGAATGTCTTCCTCCTCTGACCCATTAATCTCTCTTTCATGTAAGTTTCAAACTATAACTGTGGTTTATTTTCATAAAGTTAAGTCACTCTACAGTATAGCTGTTCTGTTATCAATTACTCTACGCCTGGCAGTCCTGGAAAGAATGTTCTGATGACATAATTGTAGGTGAATTATGAAAATAACAGGCCCTTATCCAAAAGAGAGTCCAAGTTTTCACACATAAAAATTTCTTCATTGACCCCAGAGGGCACATCCAGCATAGACAACCACTAGTGTTATTTATGTGGCCTCTGACAAGAAGATTAAGAATTACCATTGTTGGAATTTCAGGTAACAAGGAAAGAACTAGCAGGTCAGCACAGTTAGGGAAGAGGAAAAAGCAAGTGGGTAACATATTTAGAAACATTGGGTTTGTTCTCAGTCACACAGCCTTGGAAATTCAGAATAATCTCAAAGTTTGGAAATCTTTTCTCCTTCATACCACAAAAATTGTTTCATTTAAGCATGAGATTTGCAGTTGCATATATGTCATTGTTCTAAAAACCAGTAAGAATCACAGACCCTAGAGCTGAAAGAAACAAACTTTATATGATGTTGTATATGTTATTTATAAAATACACACACACATATATGATATATCATGTGTGTGTGTGTGTGTGTGTATAAAACCTGAAAAACATTAGTGATTTTATTTCATTTTTTCACTTTATATGGGAAAATCACTAAAGCCTAAAAAAGGTTAGGTGGCATTCTTAAAGTCACAAATAATAAGCAGGAGATTGCAAAGTCATATACACTTCTATATAATAAGATGTTAAATACCTGTTGTTTTTTTTTCTTTTAATTCACCTAGAAATACTTGATTTATGTTTATCTGAGGAATCATGTTTTTATTGGGTTTTGCTGTTACTATTTTTTCTTCAAGTTCAGTGTATGAGTCACAGTTTGGATACCTCTGTTTTGCAAGGAGGCTCCTATGAGAGTCCATATTTTACTAATGATGATTTCAAAATCCATACATTGCACTTTATCTGAACAGATACATTCCAATCTTTTCATTGTAAAACCCCATCTGAGTGCCTGCATTTGAAGGTTACTGACCTTCAAACATTGTAGGTAAGACTGAGTTTAGAATAAAACAAACAGGGATGCCTGGGTGGCTCAGTCAGCTAAGCATCTGCCTTCTTCCCCTGCTTATGCTCTCTCTCTCTCTCTCTCTCTGACAAATAAATAAAAGTAAGATCTTAAAAAAAAAGAATAAAACAAAAACATTTACCATTTTAGTAAAGACCTGTTCACTAATATTTCAACACCTACGACATATAATTATCATGCTGAAGTATGCCATTTATTTCCAAACCTAGTAATAATCTAAGTTTGATTTTCTAGCACAGAAAGAGTTGAATGGGTACTACCCTGAAGCAACTAATCTCGTGCCAACACTGGTATCAGCTATGGTCCTGTGTTTAGGTTCTGTTAAGTCATTTAATGCCTTGTTTAGAATTTACACACATGGTTTCATTGACAGACATACATACAGAGAGACACTCGGCTAGCTTCCCTGAGCAGTTCTCACTTCAAAGAACAGAACTGTAAAACTGCAAGAGAAGCATAGTGCTGTCTGGTCTGTTGTGGGAAGAAATATTGTCCCAACCAGTAAGCCTTTTTCAGGACGCTGAAAATTCCGAGTTTCTGACTTTGGGCACTGCAAAGCACTGCTCTAAAAGTCACCTTGGTGCATGTGGTAGGAGCTAGCAACCCATCACCGGAATGACATTTCCTTAAAAAAAAAAAAAAAAGTCATACTTTCTGTGCACCTCAGATAAAAATAGCAGAGGCCTCCAGCACTGTTCCACATTTTATGGTCTCATGGACAAGCACAAGAAGTTTCATTTAAAAACAACATAACCCATTGAGTGTTCACTTAGTTGTACAGAATGTCAGAATTTTGCGAGTTTTCCCCTTCAGTCTAAATTAGATCTGCATAGCTGATGTATATCTGCATTTTGCTGTGGCAGTCATGAAGCTGGGCAGCTATTGTGTCTACTGAGGCAAGGACTGTTGGCCAAGCCTGCCTTTATCCCCTCGAAACGTTTTGTAATTTGGGATATTAAACTCAAATGACTCCATAAGAAAGAGAAACAGAAATTCAAAGATGTAGTTCTTCTTAGTTCTTGTCTGTCCATTATTCATAAAGGCAGGTAGACCTTGACAAGGTGATAGCCTCAAACTCCGAATCATATTAATGGATTTATGTCAAGTGCCACCTTTTCTTTCAAGGCTCCTCTTGGAACCCACCAGCTACTCAAGCGTGCTCTGTTTCCCAGAGCATAGCTGGTGCTTGCTTTTGTCCTTTTCTTGTTTCATTTCATCGTAATTAACTCCCCTTTTTTACTTCTGTCAACCCTCCTAGACTCTGAGTTGCCAAATGGAGTTTATTTCTTATTCATCATTTTACTTCAAAGACTAGCCCCCAATAGATCCTCAGCAAGTCTGGCTCCTGGTTCCCACCTGCCTGAAGTTTATTCCTAGCTTGATGCTTTATGCTTGCTTTCAACAGCAAAGGAAAATGGAGATGTGGTAAGAAGACTCAAGAGGTCTGTGTTTGTTTTGTTTTGTTTTCTTCCCAAATAGTCCTTGCCAACTGGTTATTAGAAGGTTAGTGAGTCTAGTGTTTGATTGACACAATGCAGTTGGCCATGGGTATACTTAACTACCGTGTGTTGGTAATGGGTATGTTGGGGGGGAAAAAAAGTTTTTGTTAAGTCACCAAAGGTGGCTTGAGCAACCATGGGATAATAACCATCACCCATTTACCTTCGAAAGCTGTCTCAGTAACTTACCTTCCTAGCTCTGTCAGCATGCATCATTTGGATTGACAGACCTAGGGAAGCTCTACTCGGGTCATACCCAGACTAGAACATTTCTCAAGATAAATAATAAAATTAAAATAAATAAATGAATAAAAGAATGAGTGAATGAATGAATGAATAAATACACAAAATACAATACAATACAATACAATAGCAGCTAAGGTGTTAGTCCCAGGGTGGGAAAGCAGCCCACTTATCTCATGGAATCAGCCCATACAGGCAGGTTTCTATTAAGTAAAGTAGTTTTTATGGGTAGTTTTATTTAGGTAAATAAACTGGTCTCCAAGAGAACCATCTATGAACCACATATCCTTCAATGGATTATTGACTGTTGCTGGATTCCATCAAATCTAACCCTGATTATCAAAACCTCAAAGATGATCAATTCCAGTGTTGTGAATATGGAAGGGAAAAAAAGATCAGAAAAGAGAGAAGATACATACAAGCACACAGCTAGCAGCCTGACTTAGTGTTAGTGTCAGGACCCATCATATCAGCTAGTCAGGAACTGGATCAGATGGGAGGGTGTTTTGTCCTGCAGCTAACTCACTGTGGACTAGCTTTACTAGGTGGTTCTCTAAGGAGCTCCACATGCAAAGTTAGGAACAACTCCACACTTTTCAAAACTTCAGGAGGTTGTTGGTATCTGCTTCTCATACATGGATGAGTTCTAATAAATTTTGTTTTAATGTTGTTTCCCATAACAAGTAAGTTTTTGTTCCATTTCTTTGAAAAAAGTTGATGGTATTTTGATAGGGACTGCATAATCCTAAAGTTTGTATGGAACCAGAAAAGACCACGAGTAGCCAGAGGAATGTTGAAAAAGAAAAGCAAAGCTGGTGGCATCACAATTCCAGACTTCAAGCTCTATTACAAAGCTATAACCATCAAGACAGTACGGTACAGGCACAAAAACAGACACATAGATCAATGGAAAAGAACAGAGAACCCACAAATGGACCCTCAAAACTATAGTCAACTAATCTTCGACAAAGCAGGAAAGAATATCCAGTGGAAAAAAGACAGTCTCTTCAACAAAGTGTGTTGGGAAAATTAGACAGCCACATGCAGAAGAATGAAACTGGGCCATTTCCTTACAGCACACTCAAAAATAGACTCAAAATGGCTGAAAGACCTCAGTGTGAGACAGGAGTCCATCAAAATCCTAAAGGAGAACACAGGGAGCAACCTCTTCGGCCTCAGCTGCAGCAACTTCTTCTATAAATATCGTCAAAGGCAAGGGAAGCAAGGGCAAAAATGAACTATTGGGACTTCATCAAGATAAAAAGCTTTTGCACAGCAAAAGAAACAGTCAACAAAACCAAAAGACAACCAATGGAATGGGAGAAAATATTTACAAATGACATATCAGATAAAGGGCTAGTAACCAAAATCTATAAAGAACTTCTTAAACTCAACACCCAAAGAACAAATAATCCAATCAAGAAATGGGCAGAAGACATGAACAGACATTTTTCCAAAGAAGACATCCAAATGGCCAACAGGCACATGAAAAAGTGCTCAATATTGCTCGGCATCAGGGAAATCCAAATCAAAACCTCAATGAGATACCCCCTCACACCAGTCAGAATGGCTAAAATTAACAAGTCAGGAAATGACAGATGTTGGCGGGGATGCAGAGAAAGGGGAACCCTCCTACACTGTTGGTGGGAATGCAAGCTGGTGCAACCACTCTGGAAAACAGTATGGAGGTTCCTCAAACAGTTGAAAATAGAGCTACAGGGGTGCCTGGGTGGCTCAGTCGTTAAGCGTCTGCCTTCGGCTCAAGTCATGATCCCGGGGTCCTGGGATCGAGCCCCATGTGGGGCTCCCTGCTCAGCAGGGAGTCTGCTTCTCTCTCTCTGCTCTCCCCGCCCCTGCTCATGCTCACTTGCACTCTCTCTCTCAAAAAAAATAAATAAAATACTAAAAAAAAAAAAAAGAAAATAGAGCTACAATATGGTCCAGCAATTGCACTACTGGGTATTTACCCCAAAGATACAAATGTAGGGATCCGAGGGGGTATGTGCACCCCAGTGTTTATAGCAGCAATGTCCACAATAGCCAAACTGTGGAAAGAGCCAAGATGACCATCGACAGATGAATGGATAAAGAAGCAGTGGTATATATATACAATGGAATATTATGCAGCCATCAAAAGGAATGGGATCTTGCCATTTGCAACGATGTGGATGGAACTGGAGGGTATTATGCTGAGCGAAATAAGTCAATCAGAGAAAGACATGTATCATATGATCTCACTGATATGAGGAATTTTTAATCTCAGGAAACGAACGAGTGTTGCTGGAGTGGTGGGGGGTGGGAGGCATGGGGTGGCTAAGTGATAGACACTGGGGAGGGTATGTGCTATGGTGAGCGCTGTGAATTGTGTAAGACTGTTGAATCACAGACCTGTACCTCTGAAACAAATAATACATTATATGTTAAAAAAATAAAAAAGAAGATAGTAGGAAGGGGAAAATGAAGGGGGGGATTTTGGAGGGGGAGACGAACCAGGAGAGACTATGGACTCTGAGAAACAAACTGAGGGTTCTAGAGGGGAGGGGGGTGGGGAGCTGGGTTAGCCTGGTGATGGGTATTAAAGAGGGCACGTATTGAATGGAGCACTGGGTGTTATACGCAAACAGTGAATCATGGAACACTACATCAAAAACTAACGATGCAATGTATGGTGATTAACGTAACAATAAAATTAAAAAATGTGAGAAAAACAAGTAATACTTTGTCTCATCATGTCAGAATGAATATAGATAAATAAAAGGACTGAGTATACGTAGACACAAAGGAAAAAAAAATCCAGGGGAATAAGATAGTGAGAAGTTATCAAACAGTGAAAATAAACTTATTTAGAGGTAAGATATATTTAGGGAGGGCTCATGTTGTATCCAAATCAATATCGTGACCATTTACTAGAAGCTGTCATAGATGAACAATGCAGCTCCTCATAAAAGAAAAGAAAGAAAAGATAAGATACTGGCTATTTGGGCAATAAGTATGCCATGGTGGGAATGAATAAATGCAGTTAATTTGCTTCCAAGCGTCTCTTATTTTCTGCTTCTTAGCCTCAATTATTACTGTAAGATTAAAAAATCTGAATTAGTAACCCAATTGCAGATTCTGGAGTTAGGTAACTTATTCTAACTCTGGATCCACTAATTACTAGTAGTATGACATTAGCAAGTGTCTTAATCTCTCTAAGTCTATGATTCCTTGTCAGAAAAATGGGTATTATCCCAGGAGTGACTTCATGAGATTTTGGTGGTCAATAAACCAGAATGTAGATGAATTGTTTTTGCATAATGTCAGACCAATAAATACTCTAAAACAAACATATCAGTTCTTCTGATTAGAAGTCATAGATGTAGGTCCAGTAATGACCTTGTGAAGGTTAGCTGGTGCCACACTCATCTGTCTTCAAAATGTCCATCCCTTCCACTGGACTCTCATCCGTCTTTGGTAATCATTTTCTCCCTCTCTCTCTCTCTCACATACACACACACAGAGAGTAAAATACACAATGAGGTTAATGCTAATCATAATCACATACACATATAGTTAATGTACAATGAGGACAATGATTTAGATGTTTTCCATCATTTACAGACAGTTTGTTACAGACACTTTTAAAGTAGAAGTAACTTCTTACAGTGATCATTTCTCCATTTTAATTTATTTTTCAAATGTGTTATCAATGGATGCTACCCTGAGTAAAAGTTAGTTTATACACAATTTATGACATATTAGCTTATGATTTTTATAAAGCACTGCTGTTCCTTTTCTGATATTTTTTTAAGTTCTCATAGTGCTTGACATTCATGAATGTTTCTGACTTCTGCTGTGTCAGATAGTTTTTCTAAAATTTTTGTCCTGCTGTATTGTGTTAAGAGAATTTACTCTTGGGGCACTTGGGTGGCTTAGTCATTAAGCGTCTGCCTTTGGCTCAGGTCATGATCCCAGGGTCCTGGGACTCAGCCCCACATCAGGCTCCCTGCTCAGTGGGAAGCCTGATTCTCCCTCTCCCACTCCCCCTGCTTGCTGTGCCCTCTCTCGCTCTCTCTTTCTGTCAAATAAATAAACAAAATCTTTTTAAAAAAGAGAATTTACTCTTCACAGTAGAGAAATAGTTAAAACTGAGCCAACAATGAAATTGTTAAAAGATACTATGGTCTTATTCTGTATATAGTTTATTTACAAAACAAAAACAAAGGAGCAATATGGAATAAAATATCATACAAATATGTATTGATGTATCAATAGCATTTGGCATTGATAGTCACAAATACAGAAATATTAATACACTAATATTAATACACAAATGCATATATTGTTAATATGCTGATATTAACATGTGATATTTATCTAAGGTGGCCCCATGAGTTTTACTGTTTTGCTGTTCACACCTGCAATCTCCCCTTCAGTATGTGAGGACCCTGTGGCTGGCTTTTAGCCAGTAGAATATGGTAAAGGTGAGGGAATATAGTAACTAAGTAATTAAGGTAAGGCTAATTTTTCCATTGTATTTTTGCAATTGGCTGTGCCCAGCTTTATTGGGGCTTTGAGTTTCAGTGGGAGTGGACACAGGAGTCGGTTCAGGGGCCTTTGAAGGAGGGAACTACTCTTTTTCAGCCAGGAGTCTTGAGAAAACAACAGCAAACTGCTTGATCCCAGACATGGAGTGGCTACATGCAATTACAAGGATTTTAGAAGAAACGAGTCCAGTGTTGTACCCGATAGAGCGCAGGGAGCTGGTTCAGCACATGTTGTTCCGGAGAAATGTTTTGTTGTTGTTGTTGTTGTGCAGGAGAAATGTGAGACAGGATTGCCATCAGCTTAGTCTTATGTCATTAGGAGTGGCCTCTCTCTTCCTCAGATTCCAGCCCTCCAGATCTAGTCTGGCAAAGTGATCCTCTGCTTCAGATAGCAGACCCTTGGCTGCATACTGAGCAACTTGTATTGATGAAACAGATGTAAACTGATTACGTAGGTCTCAGGCCTGATGTTATTCAATACGTAATGTAAACAGTAAATATAATTCAAGAATTAATTGTGCCCTTTGAAATGACTCAAGGGTCACTGGTATCACTAGCTGATATTCAGAAAATCACTGTTCTCAAGGTTCTAATTCCATTGTTGTTACTGAAAAGGTGCTTGGCATTATTTTCTCCTTGAAATTTTCACTACTCGATATCAAGTATAAGAGAGCGAAATGGAGACATCATACCTTTTACTCAGAAATTGAGAACTAAATACCCTAAAAAGCACTAATAAGGAAATCAAGAGGGGTGCCTGGGAGGCTCAGTTGGTTAAATGTAAAGGTATGACTCTTGATTTTGGCTCAGGTCATATCTCAGGGTCCTGAGATCAAGCCCTGCATCAGGCTCAGTGATCAGTGGGGGGTCTGCTGAAGCACACTCTCTCTTCCTTTGCTCCCCTCTCTCTCTTAAAAAAAAAAAAAGAAAGAAAGAAAAGAAAAGAAGAAATCAAGAATTGTGTTTGGTGTTCTAAAACAATTTAAATAGCTCATTTCAATAAAACACTTCAGAGGTTTCTGAAACTCAAAGAAAAAAATATTTTGATTAGTTTGTTTTTGATAGTTTTGAAAGACTAGATATAAACAAATAGTAGTAATAAGGTATTCCTAAATTATGAGATGCTCTATAACAGCAAATATAAACATCACAAAGAATGGTGAATTTTTCTAAAAGCTTATTTTACTTACTTATATTTAATAATATTCAACATTTTCTAATGACAAAAAAATGTAATCATATATGCTTCAATAAACACCTACCAATCAATAAGGAAAATATCCATTGAATACAGGCTTTTATTCCAAACTCTCTAGAATACATTTTAAAAAATAACACACGAAACATAAATTATACTCAAAAATAAAGTTTTATTTGTGGAAAATAAAATAATCATATAAGTAACAATGAGGCAATGTAACCAAATTATGCCAGAAACAAAAGCTGGCTTTTGAGATTGGTAAGAATAGGAACAGGGTTTAAAACAGGTAGGAATTACCATATGCGTTTGCAGAGACTGTCATGTAAAATTCAGGTTTTCAGATTAATACAAGGAGTTAAGCCTAGTGTGGGGGGATATCAGGAAGTTCTTGAAAGTAAAATGATAGTAGCTTTTGAACCATCTTGTAATATAGGTGAGAGAAGTGTTCAGCCAATGAGTCAACAATAAGAGTCTGAGCTTGTTATGTCTACTGAAACGTGCTCTAGCCAAGCTACATCTCTAGTTCACTGATCTTCAAAAATATATATCAGCAAAGCAGACCAATTATTTAAATGAACCTTATGTGGAAGACCAAATGGACCACTAACAAAAGTGGAACCGTTATGTGAAAATAGAATAGAATTACCCTCATTGTTCTCAGCAACTCCTACAGTAAGGTTCCCCAGACCACAGTTTGCAAACCACTGCAGCCCATCCAGCATAGCTGACTATATACAAATATGTCAATATCTTGTGAATTATCTGGGAGAACTGAAGCCCTATTATTAAAGCCCTAGTGGAATTACTTTTATATATTTAATAACATTTCAACTCCTCCACATAGTGGCTTAATAAACAAGTTTATATGTATGGACATATCACAATTTAACAAGACCATTTTGACAATGCAACTTTGAGGAGCAGGCGCCTTGAAACATAATAAAAGTAAATTTTCAGCTTGGGTTAATTAGTAACAAGGAATGGATGCTATAGACATCTTTATTTCATAGTTAAAGTGCTGAATGCCTACTTGTCACCCCAGAGGGACCTCAGGATCACGCCTTATCTCACCCCAGGGGAACAGCCCATCGCTTGGTCATAAAGCAGAGTATCAGGGGACTCTGTGTTGTTATATTTTTGTACAGAAGTTTTGGCTCTACCAAAAGGTCTACCTCAGAAGTTAGCAATCTATGGCTCACCCCATCTGTGTATATGAATGGTGAGCTAAAAATGTTTTACATTTTTAAGTAGTCAAAAAATTGAGAGAAGAGTAATATTTTCTGTCACTTGAAAATCATAAATCATACAAAATTCAAATCCCAGTGTCTGTAAATTAGATTTTATTGGTACACAACCACTCCCATTTGTTGACATTTTGTCTGTGGCTCCTTTCACTCTGTGACACTGTTGACTATTTTGATGGAGACTTATGGTTCTCAAAGCCTGAATTACTTACCATCTGCCACTTTCTCAGGAAAGTTTGTCCACTCCTGAGAGGTGATATCAAATTAACTACATTAATATGCCTGCTTTGGGATATCTTCATACTCTAATTTTTAAGGAATTTCTCTTTATGAAATCTTGATTATTTTTATCATGACTTAAGAGAAAAAGCACAGTACCACAAGTTGTACATATTTCCACTTCTTTTTCCATTCAAACTTCAAATTTAGCTATAAACTTTATAGATTTTTTTATAAAATTGAAAAATAATCAGGTATCTCCTGTACGTTGTCTATACTTTATAGCAAAACAGCTGTTTAGGAATGCTATGATTCCATGTTTTCCTGAAAAACAACTGAGAAGCATCTTGTCTTATACTGTAGCCATGATCTTTAATTATTTCATTCTGCTTGAATAAATAAGCAATATTGGAAAGATGACCAACAGGTTGCACAATTTCTAAACATTAAAAAAAATTAAATATATTTGTGAAAGAAAGAAAGACCATTGTCATAATCAACACAAAGGGAATATAGGTATTGTAATTTATTATGAAAACACGGCTCCAAGTAAGTGCCAGGTAATTGCACAAAGATAAAGGTGTACAGATCATACGTACCCACTCACAGAACAAGAAAATTACTAAAGTAAGCTTTGTCCATAAATATGTTCCCTGTTTATACTCTACCCCTAGCACCACCAAAATTTAGTTTAATTAAAGCAAGATAACTACCTAGTTATCTTACTGGGAGAAGGTATAGATGGATTACTAAATATTAGAATAAAAAAATCAGATAGAAATTTCAATTAATTTTGTGAAAACCTATGCATCAACATAACTCTTTGTACCTTTAATAATGCTACCCCTTATTAAACATAAGTGGATAAAAATATTAAACTACACTTTCCAAATACAATCCACTTGTAATAAACTCGTAAAGTTGAAGACTGAAATAATATGCTACACTATTACATGTGTGCATTAATACTGTATTTTCAGTATAGGGGTTACACAGGAACATTTATGATTCTTATAAAAATAATTAAGCTAAAGTGATTTTAAAGTATACATGTGAATACTAAAATATTAATTTTGAAATTTAATCCTTCACTTATTTTCCCTTATCTCAACTGTCTTGTCAGATTGAGAGAAATGGAGTTAGTACCCACTTAGAAAAATCAACTCTTGGTAGAAAATACAAAAACTTCAAAAGGCTTAAATTCAAATTCTGTCCAAAAGGATTATCTCACTTGAAAATGGAAAAAGCATGTTTTGCAAACATGAATATAAACCTTGATTTGTATATGATAATTTCTAATGCAAAGAAAAGTAGATGGTATGAATATTTCTACCCATTGAATATTTAGTCTTTATGTAGTTCATATAGGATCATATGATAAATAAAATTGATTCTGAGGTCCTTTTGTTTCCTGATATTTTTTGAATTGATATTGTTCATTTCAAACTGGAATGATTTCTCTTCTCTCAGAAGCAAATATCTAATCCACATATTCTTTTATTCTCTTATATGATTAACTACATTGTTTTCAGACCTATGTAATTTGTACTAATGAATACTTAGTAAAGGCTAATTTACTTTCTTGAATAAAGGAATGGGCATCTAATGTATTCCATTAAATCAATGACCTTAAAAATAGAATTTATGTTGATAACATAATAATGCCTCCCCACTTAAGGGCAATGGTAAATGAAATATAATTTTCATGTGAATTGACTTTATTTAATTGTTATACAAGTAAACTCAAAAGAAAGTATTTTTATTTTAAATTTCTAAGAAAAGAACAGTAACTTTTATGAATAGATATTGTGAATGGTTTATTTTAATCTTTTTTTTAGTTCTAGTAATGTCAGGTTTTTTAGGGAAAACTTAATTATAAAGTTGTTCAGGGGCACCAGGATGGCTCAGTCAGTTAAGCATCTGACTCCCTGATTTTGGCTCAGGTCATGATCTCAGGATAGCGAGATCCAGCCCTGTGTCAGGCTCTGCACTGGGCATGGAGCCTACTTAAGATTCTCTCTCTCCTTCTCTGTCTGCCCCTTGCCCACCCCCCAATTGTGCTCTCTCTCTCTTAAAAAAAAGAGTTTTTAAATATATTTTAATTAGTTTGAAATATAAGCAGCCAATTCTAGGGGCGCCTGGGTGGCTCCGTCGTTTAAGCATCTGCGTTCAGCTCAGGTCATGATCTGAGGGTCCTGGGATGAAGCCCTGCATAGAGCTCCCTACTCAGTGGGGAGTCTGTTTCTCCCTCTGCTACTTCCCCTGCTTATGCTGTCTCGCTTACTCTCTTTCTCAAATAAATAAATAAAATCATAAAAAAGAAGCAAATTCTATTCAGCTATTCTTTTACCATCTGACTGATGGACTATTTCATTGGCCTTTTCACTGGGGAAAAATATTATACAGGATAATTCACAGGAGAGTTATCCTCAAATTACACTTATGGACAAGTGTGTGTCAAGTATGTAGACAAGACAGAAGTTCATACCATTCACAGACACTCATTCTGCCATCAAGTCTTCCCTGTCAACCTATGGATTCATTTAAAAGTTGTGCCTTCATCTGGACATGTGATTTCTTTGCCACCAAAGAGAGGTGGTCTATTGCATCTCCAAGGTAGCCAGGACATTGCTATAAAGAATCTCTCTACAAACAGATTAGTATGTGGCTTAACTGTTCTCTGCACCAAGAGATGAAAGATTTCAATAATATACAATATTTTGGACTTTTGCATATCAAGTGCCATGCAATGCATGGCAGTGAAATTTTTGAACATGTGATTTGGTCATGAAGATCCAATTCACTGTATCTACTAGTGGAAATGCCAAAACAAACAGGAAACACTGTCTACTTGCAATAATTGCATAAATGGTATTGAGAAGGCTGGACTCTAACCTGGGAATAGTCATAATGTAGAAGAGAAGTGAAAAAAAAAGTAAAAAATTATATATTGAACAATGCATTCAATAAATGGAAGCTGGCAAAAAAAAGGGTTATTAAAATATGATGGCTCTTGGGTGCCTGGGTGGCTCAGTTCGTTAAGCAACTGCCTTCGGCTCAGGCCATGATCCTGAAGTCCCGGGATGGAGTCCCTCATCGGGCTCCCTGCTCAGTGGAGCGTCTGCTTCTCCCTCTGACCCTCTTCCCTCTCATGCTCTCTGTCTGTCATTCTCTCTCTCTCAAATAAATAAATAAAATCTTAAAAAATAAAAAATAAAATATGATGGCTCTTGATTCTTTCTTTCTATCTATGAATCAAAAACTAAAATCATCATTCATTTCTCTCTTAACATGCTTTTTTTTTTTTTTTTTTTGTAAAGAGGAGGTGGAGAGGGACAGTGGGGGAAGGAGAGAGAATCTTAAGCAGACTCTACACCCAGCACAGAGCCCAACACAGGGTTCAATCTTATAACCCTGGGATCATGACCTGAGCCGAAATTAAGAGGCAGACACTTAACCAACTGAGCCATTCAGGAACCCCTTGACATGCTTTTTTGACAATGATTTTCAAAGAGTCTTACCCTAAAGCTCCTGTATATTATCACTAGATTCTCTGGGACGGGTATGGATTAATTTCAAAAATGGCAACATTCAATATAATACAGAATTCCTATGAAGTCAAAATATTGGTAGTGGAGTGAGCCAAAATCTCATTTATTTACATCAATAAAATAGGCACCTCAAGACAAATGGTCTCCCTTGAGTAATGTATTGCATTTCCCTCTGTTTTTAGAAGGAATGAGTAATGACAGTGAAAAGCTTAGGTTCATTAAAGAAAAACAAATTTAATGTACTGGAGTCCTTTATTTAGAAGGAGCCTGTGATGTGAGTTGACAGTTGCTTTGTTTAGACAAGTGTCATAGTTTTATTTCATTGACCACATTTTCTGAAGTCAAATAGGGCAATCATTCTATCAGCATCCAGCTTGGACATCCAACATCAACAGGAAAACAATGGCTTCAAACTAAAAACCCAAATACTCAAAATCAAATAATTGTATTTTTTTCAGTAATGGTAACATTTTACATAATTTGACCCATATGGGGCTAGATCATCAATGTTGCTGAGGTGTAATCTAAGTCCAGATTTCCATTACAGAAAATATTTTTAGGAAAATACAACGTTTTAAAACAAACAAGAGATGTGTTGTTAATGAAAGCTAAATATGCCATTATGAGGTTTAACTGTGATGTAAACGTAACGCTCTATTGAATACCCCTTGATTTTGAACAAATGCGTGCTACTTCCTCAGAGATAATTAAAATTAATTTAGATATTTCCTGTCTCTAGTAAGGGTAATACCAACTGTCCTTGAATCGTTCTAACATCTAGTAAGTAACAACAATAGACCGGAACTGGCAAAGAAAGGTACATTCAGGGTAGAGTGGTCTTAAAAATTCTAAGTAAATTTGTTATTCTTTTATTTAATCATTACAATCCCTTTGCAAGGAGGATTCATCTACTAGAAAATATTTGAGGGAAAAATCACCAATAATATAAATTTTAGAAAATATTGTCTTTAGTGATTAAAAGCAAATATTTTTGAACTAGTTTAAGCTATAAATGGACACTAGATCTTGCTCTCTAGAGTAAATCATCATTTATACTAGACATGCTTTGTAGCTTCAGTCACACTCAGGATATTAGAAACTGCCATCTCTTTTGCACGGGGTATGTTCTTTCTTTAATAAGGGTTTAAATAAATGACAATCTTCTTATACTATATCTCAAGACATAAAATTGATCCACAGAACAGAAATAATTGTCCAGATAATTTAAACTAAAAAATTATTTAAATGAATTATCTAAAACATAGAATCAAAAGTTTAGCTTCATTATTCACTCTCTTTCCTTATCTAATTTCCTTTAGACATAATGAAATTTTCTGCAATCAAAAATCAAACGAGGGGGCACCTAGGTGGCTCAGTTGGTTAAGCGACTGCCTTCGGCTCAGGTCATGATCCTGGAGTCCCGGGATCGAGTCCCGCATCGGGCTCCCTGCTCAGTGAGAAGCCTGCTTCTCCCTCTCTCCCCCCTCTCATGTACTCTCTCTCTCTCTCATTCTCACTCTCTCAAAATAAATAAATAAATCTTAAAAAAAAAATCAAACAAGCTATATGTAGGACCCTATAATGTGTAGTTAGCCTTACCACAAAATATAGCTATTAGGCAAAAAATAAAAGCAAACTCTACAAGAAATTTTTGAAGATTGTACAAATAACTGCTGGTGAGAAAAGGAAGATGATGCCATTCAAATGCCCTTTGGCTATTTTCAAAAACAATTTTGCTTATTCTATGTTATGAAAAATATAATATTAAGTATTGAATATTGACTAAACCTACAGTTCGTATAAAATGTTTCCCAAACCCATGATTGATAATTTGATGGAAATTAAAGCCATCACTCTCCCATTCAGTTTGTAGGAAATGCATACATTTAAAGGTACATTAGTTCCAAACTATGTATTTCAAAACCATCATACATTAAAAAATTGACTGATTTAGTAGCAAATATACTGTCTATTAAATAATGTAAAATTCCAATATAGAAAAAAGTCTGTACTGTGTAAAGATATTGTACATATTATAGCTTTCCTCAATGCAGAGTGGCTGTGTTAATATATGGGAGGGTTCCATCAAAATGACTCCAAAGAATAAGTAGTAAAAAAAAAAAAGGTGGGGTGTATGAACCTAATTCTTATAGTGAATAATAAAAAGATAAGATGAAAATCACTTGGTGTCATTGGTCCTCAGCTGTTTATCCGAACACCTGGAGTTGGAAAGTTGTGATTTCTAAGTCTCTAATATTAAATGATCTTGTGATCCGTGTTATTTAAGTTCCCGTGATTATCTAATTTGGGCGTAGGTATACATTTTGGACTGTCTTGAGGGCACCAGTGATGCTGTTAACAGGAAGTAATTGGCAGGCTCCGGGGCATCATTGGCCAGCATCCATGCTCCAAGAGAATTCTACTTCAAGGACCAGCAAATTGTCTTTCATTAAAACAGATGTGATGATTATACATTTAAGATCGAGTGATAAAGGTAACAGCTAAAGAAATAATAACAAGCATTAATCTATATAGGGATGATAGCCTCTTTACAAGGGTGGATTTACAATAAAGTATAAGTCATGGGGAGGGAGCTCATAATGTGGTCACATGGTTTCAAGGCTTTGTAAAATCTGGAAAGTTCAATCATTTAACTATGATTCATGAAGATCACTGTCTCTCTCTACCCTGATTTCCATCCATTATACAAAACCCCTGATTTTAGTCGGTCATTACAAGGCTACTGTGAATTTTGGAATTCTACTGAGGGCAGTTGGTTTAGGAATTCTTTTCATTTGGGTTTGGTAATTCAGGTTTATTTTAGGCTTTGTCATCACTTCCATGATAAGTTTTTGTGGGCTGATCACTGCATGTATAGAGGAGGCTTTCAGGAAAACTTCGACTGCCTTCTGTGCTGACCCATCCAGGTCTAGAGATTCTGGTAAGTCATATCATGTTGCAAACAGACCCCATAGCCTTGACATCGGAGCCCTCACGTTCACCCTGATGTGAGAAGTGGAGCAGCCACGAGCAGCATGGAATAGGTGAGGACAAGTCTTCCAACCCCTAGAAATGCAGAATTGTGAGCAGAAGATGGTTTTCACTGACAGTCAAAGTAGAAATTCAACTCCTCTTAGTAGCAATACACAGAAATGTGTGTGTGTGCATGTGTGTATGCATATCTATATGTGTATATCATATATGATTATAAAAGGACCTTACATTTTATTCCTTTTTTGATGGGAATTGCTCAGAATGGAATTTCTTTTAAAGATTTTATTTATTTGAGAGAGAGAGAGAGTGTGAGAGAGAATGAGCATGGTGAGGGGCAGAGGGAGAAGACTCCCAGCTGAGCAGGGAGCCTGACATGGGGCTCGATCCCAGGACCCCAGGATCATGATCTAAACTGAAGGCAGAGGCTTAACCAACTGAGCCACCCAGGCTTCCTGCTCAGAATGGAATTGATGAGAATCTCTGTGTTTACAGGGCACAATCTCATAGTTGCACTGCAAGGTTGAGGGGTGCCTTACGTACGCAGTGGCATGTTTTATGCATGCCAACCTACCAAATCATGCCTCAGCATATCTGATGCATTTTTTTCCTAATGAAATCTGGCAGATGTAGACACAAACAGCATACAAACTGCTACCAACTCAGCAAATAGAGTGAAGAAACAAGTACAGAGGACCTCTACATTTTAACCAATAAATCAATATAGGATAAGAGTAATTTATTACAAATTAGTGTAGCTCAGTGTACACAGCAGCTTAAAATGTATTTGAATTGGTCTTGTGTATATCTTAATTTCAGAGTACTTTTGTGTGGTGTTTCAGAAATATTAATCAAACCAGTAATTTAAAAATAGAGTATCGGGGTGCCTGGGTGGCTCAGTCGATTAAGCGTCTGCCTTCGGCTCAGGTCATGATCCCGGGGTCCTGGGATCGAGCCCTGCGTCGGACTCCCTGCTCGGCAGGAAGCCCGCTTCTCCCTCTCCCACTCCCCCTGCTTGTGTTCCCTCTCTTGCTGCACCTCTCTGTCAAATAAATAAATAAAATATTTTAAAAAAATAAAAATAGAGTATCGAGGCAGGCAACTAATTAATCAAAACATGCTTTTTTTCTTCTAGATTTTGTTACATTTGTGACATTTGTCAGCTTTTTTCTCAATTTAAATATTGTACTCCACACTTAATTTTGGATGTGTAATTTTTATTCATTTCTATAAGAGGTCCTTGCAAATTATAAACAATATGAAATTATAAAAGTTTCAGATCTCATAAGATCTAAATCTGTTCCTGCCTCTTGTATATGTCAATATTGATAGAGCAGCTTTAAAGACTGAAACCCACAGGGAAGCATCAATTGTTTTAATGGCCTAACATGCTTGGATTCTTTGTAACTAATATATAATCACGTCTCCATTTTATATTCACCACCATCATTATACAAGTATTGGTTTTATTCCATTCCACCCTTCCAATCTCAAAACAGGAGGATTTATCCTGGCTTAAATAGTCCATGCTTTAAAGTATCTACAAAACCTATTGGCATTTATCATTAATCAAGCAAGTAAGATCTGTTCCTTTTGTATTGATCACAAAAAGCATATGGGAGATTTTGACCAACCAAAACTTTTTCTTGGCAATATTTAAGACACTAAAATTTTAGCTGGAAAAACCTCTTCCTTGAGGGTAAAGACTAATTCCCAAGCCACTTCAGACAGGATCAGTGTTTTGAGGATCCTTCTATCACTTAGATGTCTATACACCTGGAAAGCACTATTTTATTCTCTTGCCAAATGATTTTTGTTGACATTCATCAGCATTACTATTCATATTTAATGATTCTATTAATTGGGATATTTTCAGCCACAAACAGAAACTCCATACTTGAGGTATTTTTTGGCAACATAACTAAAAATTTAGATGTGAGTAGACCTTTTCTCATTATACAATCATACAATGAGGGAAAACCAGAAGGAATAGTTTATAGTTATACGTGAGGTAATCCCATAAACTGACAAGAGTATGCAGATCTCTGATACCTTATCTAGTGAAAATAAAACAGCAAATAATTCAACAGAGCTGAAGAATGTTTTATATTCTTAAGGCTACAACGTGGAGAAGAGTCAGAATCCGTGGGAGTTTAGCAAACCGAGCTGAGCTCTTACTGACAGTGGAAACGTATGCACTCTGGCAACAGAACCCACATCTTATAGTAACAAAAATGGCACCAGAATGAGGAAAATAACCCCCACACTGATAGTAGTTAGAGATTGTGCTCTGTTATGGCCGGTATTTGAGGAAACATTTAAAAGGTTTTATTTTATTTGTTATTTGTTATTTTATTTTAACCATACAAAACAAATCAAGGGGGCACCTGGGTGCCCTCAGTCGGTTAAGCATCTGCCTTTGGCTCAGGTCTTGATCCCAGGGTCCTGGCATGGAGCCCCAGGGAGGGCTCCAGATACTGTTCCCTGTCCTTCTCTATGTGATATTACACCTTGCAGTAGCTCCTAATTTATTAGCCTTTTTAAAGAACACTTTAGATTTTATTAATCAGTTCTAATTTGTTGGTGGTGGATTTTTTTTTAACTTCTACTGTATCTGTATTCTTTCTTTACTTCAATTGATCTTGGTTTTTATTTTTATTTTATTGTTTTAAATTTGTTAGCTTCCTGAGCTGAAAATTTTCTTTGTTTATTTTAAAACCTTTATATTTACAGTAAAATGCATTTAAAGATATAACTACTGGGGCACCTGGGTGGCTCACTCTGGTAAGTGTCTGCCTCTTGATTTTGGCTCAGGTCTTGAACTCAGGGTCCCGACACTGAACCCTGTGTCAGGCTCACACTCAACACGGAGTCTGCTTGTCCCTTTCCCTCTGCTTCTCCCCCCACTCTCTCTCTCAAATAAAATAAATAAATAAATAAAATCTTTAAAAAAATAAATAAAACTATAACTCCCTTTTAAGTATTGCTTTATCAAATATGTTTATATAGGTAGTGTTGTCATTTGATGTGAATTATTTTTTTTAAAGATTTTATTTATTTATTTGAGAGAGAGAGAATGAGAGATAGAGAGCACGAGAGGGAAGAGGGTCAGAGGGAGAAGCAGACTCCCCACTGAGCAGGGAGCCCGAAGTGGGACTCGATCCCGGGACTCCAGGATCATGACCTGAGCCAAAGGCAGTCGCTTAACCAACTGAGCCACCCAGGCGCCCTGATGTGAATTATTTTAAGTTTCTGTTTCTTCTCTACTCTCTCAACTGGATAGAAATAGAAATATGTGTGTGTGTTTTAATTTCTCGATGTTACTTAATGTTACTTTCAAATTTCGTTGAACTGTGGTCAATAATTATGGGTTTTAATAATATAAAATGTGAGAAATTGACTGAAATTTCCCTTGTGGTCTAATGTATGGTTATTTTTATGATAGTTCACAGTATATATTCACTGTCTTCTTCGTGACTGTGGTTCTAGGTGAAGGTAGAACTGTTCCTTTGGAAACATTGTGGAAGTCGGTGGAGATAATTTTGTCACAATAATTTTGGTGGTTGGGGTTTGCTGTGGTTTACTGGGTGTAGTCAAGGGAAACTAAATAGCCCATAAGACATATGACAGTTATGCACATATAATTGTCCTGTGTCCTTCCTCTCTTTCTAAAGTACTATTAGACATTTATGTTGGCTAAAAATCTGATAAATCATTTGGGCCTAGAATCTAATGCTATTTCACAGAGAAACCAAAGTCTTTTTGCATTACTTTAACAGACCCTTTGCTTTTCAAGAATGTAACTACAGTTGACTCTTGAACAACATGGATTATTATTTTCTAATGCTGTTGTACCTGAGTATGTTCATATCAAAATATATATTATTGTATTCTAAACTACTTGACCTTCTAGTGCCTCCTTTATATTCCAAAGCATTACTGATTTTGTTTTAAAGATTTCTTTTAAAAAGTAAGTTATGTTAACTAGAATTCTTTTTCTTTTTTTCTGGATATTAATTTTTTGTTGTTAAAAAAAGGGGGGTGCGAGTGGGATTGATAGAATTGAAAATCACCTTTCTATAGGACACATAGTCCTAAATGGAGGTTGGCTCTCTCGGGGTAACTTTGCGGTGGTAGAGGCATTGAGAGTGGTGAGAAGGTTAGATATGCAATTTAAAACGGAGTGACATTCCAGGTCAATTTCACCATGTTTAATGACGTGAGAAATGAAATAAAGTAGAGGAATTTAGTTCCCTTTGCACCCTTGTACCCTGTCAAACAGGGCTGGCTTGAAATTCTGTCAGATGTCTCCCATGGAACCCAAGATTTATTCTCGCTTTAGCAATTAATTATCTCATGTTTTTGCAACTGATGATTTACTTGTCTCCACTGGATTGTATGATCCTTGATCATAGTGACTCTCTTGCTCATTGTTTTAAACATACCCATTGCCTAAAACATAATAAATGATATCCTTTTGATTACAGGCAACAAATTCTAACATGAGCAAAACTGTGGTTATGGACTTTAGTGGATGAGTATTGGGGAGACTCGTATAATTTAAAGAAGAGCTAAACAACCAAGCCTCAGGGAAATCAGAAACCTGAGTAGCACCAATCACGTTCAGTGTCTGTGCGTGAATAAATATGCTAATTCTAATTTGGGTCATTCTGTCTTGACAACAATAAGAAAAAGTAGCACTGTTAGAATCTTTGGAGAAATTGCAGAGAGCTGGATAGTTGCTCCAATTCATATCTACGGTAAGGACTCAACATTTGTTTAATAGATGAGTAAATAAAAGAGAAGACTGTGGGCAAAAATGTTTTCCAAGAGGTAATGCTTTACATTTTTTTCCCTCTACCCTAGCTCAAGAAAATGAAATTTATAAAGTTAACATTGAACTAAAGCATTTTATTTATACATTTTTTATTTACATTCACATTAAAGTACATCTACCATAACTGAAAAGTAGAAAGAAATTATTCTGAGTACATAAAGGAAGTATTTTTCAGAACTTGGAATTTCATCATAAATTGATAAAAGAAAGTATTTCACAACTGACTACACATTATTTTCCTCCAAATATCAGACTACCCTGACACTTTATGATGATAAACAGTTTACGAAGTCCTATTAGAAAATGAGGTGGTTCATACTTTGTCTAGCATACTCTTAGACCAATGACATTCCATTTCTTTCTTAATAAACTAGTCCTCAAAACCTGATATCTCATAGTGATATAGCTCATTCTAATAGGATATTTATATAGATTGGAATATCTTACTTCACCAGACTAAGTGTTATTGGGTTATGTAGTATTATAATTTGAACTTTGTGATTTAATTTGTGATTAAATAAAAAAGTACTTAAAACCTTAACTAAAATTGACATGAAAATGGAAAAGTGCAAATTATGACTTAATTTTGAACAGACTGTTCCAATTTAAATCTACGCAGTTTCATTTTTAATATAAAGCTTTGTGTCCCATTAATAAAACAAAATATTTTCCACAAAATGAAAGGGTCACTGGGCAAACTATTTACAACCAGTGTCAAGATGAACTTTGTCGAGAACCAGGAAGAATCTGAGATTTCATTCCACTAAAAGCCAACAGTTCAGGTTGCCACATTTTCATGAGCGCCCAGGAGACAGGAAACTCCTGAGTCAGGGCTGAAGCACAGTTGATTCCCCACAGCAATCGCAGGAGCCGAGAATCAGCATTTCTGCTGCACTTCTCTGAGCTCAACTCCCAGGGGGTAATTCAAGAGGCCCAAGCGACATCTTCACACGTGGTGGGTTGTGTGAAAGTAGGACCCTGAGCCTAGAAAACCCAACTATTTTATTATGGGAAGTAGGGTTGCCTGGCTGCTTCTCAGAGGAAGACACCATGTCTGTCCTCCAGGGCGGTGAATGCAACACTGTAAGAAAGGCTCTATTTGGGCACTCAGTGCCTCTGCTCCTAAGGACACAGGAATGTGAGAGACCTATCGAGAACTATTTCCCAACAGCTTAAGAAAACTTCCTCCAACTTTTCCAGGAGTCCTCAGTAAATGTGCCAAAGCCTGTCTTCTTCAAATGACTGGTTACTCTTTATTTTTGTATCTTCTAATAAGATCTCTGTGTGGCTACTCATTGACTACGAATTAAGTCACATATTTTAAATAATTTTGTTGAAGTAATCATAAATATCTTTCAGTTTTATTAACTATCTCTTAAAAACTTTGAAAATCATTTCACCTGGGAACGCCTGGGTGGCTCAGTCAATTAAACGTCTGCCTTCGGCTCAGGTCATGATCCCAGGGTCCTGGGATCAAGCCCCGCATTGGGCTCCCCGCTCAGCGGGAAGCCTGCTTCGCCCTCTGCCTGCTTTGCCTGCTCTCCCTGCTTGCGCTCTCTCTCTCTTTAAAAAATATGTTTGCAATATATGTTTAAAAAAAAAGAAAATCATTTCACTAATAAGTGATTCAAAAATAAGTGACTTAAACTAATCCAATTGGATTAATCTGCTCTCAGATATTAAAGTTGAAATATCTCAGCCTTTTGTGGAGAATACCAAATAAAAAAATCAGTTTTCCCTGATTAAGATTCTAAACCTCACATCATTAGCCTTTGTTAGTGGTATTTAAATCAGGTTCTACATGGAAGCATCAAAACTATTTCTATGTAAAACCTGGGAGCATTATTAGGCCACAGAATAGTGTTACACCCACAGCATTTCAGTGTCATGTCTAACTTAATCCACTGACTTCATTTTGAAAATATCAAAGCCAGAGAACCATTCAAAAATGTTATTTTCCCTCTGGAGAAAATTCTTCATTCTCTACCCAACTGGATAGTGTATTGAATTGATTGAGAAGTGTGCCAACACAAATGCAGATGTTTAGAAATTGATACAATTGCTGTGCATAAGGTCCAAACTATCCCACAATATGTTTAAGATCAGGTCCACCCAGGGAGAACAGCCTGGGGCACAAGCTGAGGAACCAAGACTCCCGTTGCCCCTCACCCCAGAATCCATCACTTCTTCTTCCGTTGGTCCTTCTTCTCTCCCTCACTGCAGTGCCAAGAGAAACATCAGACCATAACGTGGAACTCTAAAACAAGAGACTGAAGAGTGTGATGTCTCTGATTGCCTTGATTTGTGTGTTGTGCAAATGTATGAGGACAGAAGCATTAGCAAAAAGAAACACCCAAGGCCCATCCATCACTGCATATTTGCCTTTTCCCTGAAACACGCTGTTCTGCCATCTACATGTTTTGAAGTTAATTTTAAACTACTTTCCTACTACTGCTGCTGTTTATTTCCCAGTTAGCTGTAACTCCTTTTTACCTCGGCGTTCCCTAGTGGCTGACTTCATTTCGCTTTTGGCCCACCACACAATATGATTTACACACCTGTGTTTCAATAGTATGACGAACCAATTTTGCAATTATTTTATTCTTGAACACCTTCAATGGGCATTAAATTCACCGCTATCTTTGTGTAAAGAAACCCAATCATTACTCAGTGGTGACAGGGAAAAAAATAAAAATAAAATGTTGCTATCTGCTCTTATTAGTTTAAGTTGTCATAATAGAGGAGCTAATTTCTGAGAGCTCTCAGATATTAAAGTTGAACTATCTCAGCCTTTTGTGGAGAATGCCAAGTTTAAAAATCTTCAATATCTCCTTTAATAAGATATTTGGATATGTGGATATTTGATGGCTTAGGAAGTATTTTCTCTTTCTTCGGTTTAATATACTAGAATTCTATTCTTCCTGGTCTAGCTCTAAATATAATTAAGTATGAAATAAACAGCGAGATGTTCTTAAATATCATTAATTCTCTGAAAGCTTTAAAATATTACCAAGTTGTTTAGATATTGTTTCCCTTCATTTGTTCGAAAGCTTATTCAAACTGGCAGTAAACGTTGTGATTGAGTATTGATTCTGCAAACAGAATTAAAACTTGAATGCATTCCATTTAACTTAGATAATTAAAATATAGACAACGAAATTATATAAGGTTGTAATTGTACTTCTGTGTAAAAATATCAGCCAAATTAAATGGGAAAAACAAATTTTCACACCTCTTCTGAGCTAGAAGGTGCTCTTACATGTTTATGCAATTTTATCCAGGAAAATTATTATTATAAGGGGTCTTGGGGATAAAAGAAATCTCAAGTCATTCTCAAACTTGAGCAGTTTAAGAAGCTATGTAGTTTCTTGTCTCCAAATCTTCACAGCAATCTTATGAGGTAGGCATTATCATCCTCGTGTTGAAAATTGGAAGGCCAACTTTTAATTACAAGATGGCACAATAAAATATTTCCTGACCCCTTATGTTCTTGAAAATATCTAAACTGCAAATAAAATGCAAATCAACCTGATTTCCATATTCATAAAAAGTATCGTTAATGTAACCTAGAAACTAGGCAGAGAACATGCTGAGACTGATGATGTAGCAAACAGAAGCAGCTAAGGTCTAAAACTCATAAAGAGGCCACCAAACAAACAAGCCCCAGTCACTCTGGAAATGACAGCAGAAGAGGTCAGTTTGCCAAAAGTCTTCATAAGGGACCATTGGGTCATCATGGCCATCCTGGGCAGACAGATGTTTACACCTCCACTGAAGCCCAAAGAGTCCTTTCTGATGAATTGGGGAAGGTCAGTGCTATTGGGAGCATGAGGTAGAGGGTGGAATTAAAGACACCCTCCATGCCAAAGAGCAAAACCACCTATGACCACCCTATTCTCTGAACACCACCTGCAGGTTTCACACCATGTGAATATTTGGAAGAGTCTTATCTGAAGATACTGAACGTCCCCGAATGACTTCATTGCTGTCAGTGTGATTACTGTGCAAGTCTTAGGAAGGGGGAAGGTCACAACAAGCTGCTGCTTATTTCCAGTTATCATAATGACATTGATTTTAGTACCTTTTACCTTGAAAAGGTACATCCATGTGTTATCTGGATTAAAAAAATAGGTAACATAAAAATAAAAGTAAGAATCACAGAAGTTAAAAACCATGCAAATGGACCATGGCAAGAAGGAGTGAAAGACAGAACTTGTGCTCACACCCAATTCTCCAAAGCAAATGCTGGTCCAGCACACAAGGGTGGAGCCCTAGCTCCCTTTTCTATATGCACATATACTAAGGAATGAATAGTAAAACAAGGCGGTGTTTCTTAAAAATGTATTAGATTAAGAATTCAACACTCAAAAGTCATTCAGAATTTTAAAAGAAAAATTTGGTTTGCAACAAAAAATCTGTAACAAAAACCTGACATTTCAGAAAATTATTGTCAACTTATCACTGAGCCTTTTAGCAAAGTGATCTTCAACTTTTCTTACTACATAGATGGCTAGAAAACAATTATCTAGTATTACTACAAAATAGCCACTATTTTTCAGCCAACAATAAAGCTAAACTAACCCAAAAACTGAAAAAAAAAATACAACACTAGTGTTTTTAAAATCTTTTTCAGTCTTTGTAGTTTTTTATAACTTTGATATTACAAAAATCAGTATGACAATAATTTATCCATTCAAAAACACTTAGTGATCATCCAAAATGTGCTGGATACTGGATAAACTCATTTTCAGTGGCAGACAGATAGACATATGGCTATAACTCGATGTACAATTAAGGGTGCAGTTTGCTCAGCAGAAATTGGGGAATTGGGAATTGCAGAGGTGGTGATTTTGGAACTGAAACTAGATAGACAGATTACCACAAGTTTACCGAGAAGTTAGAATATGAGAGGCAATCAGGATTTTCTATTATCATGACACGTAGGTGGTGTTTTCAAAGAACTGCAAGTAATTCAGTTGGGATGAAATCTTTTGTTTTTGGCAAAAAGTGAGTTCACAAAGAAAGGCAGGAGCCAGATCATAAAGACCCTTCTAGGACAAGGTAAGAAATTTAGTCATTATTTTTGCAGGTAATGGATCCATTGAGGGTTTTTAAAATAAGAAAACAATTTTAAGGGAAAAGACATACTATCAATTTGGAGGGTAAATTAAGACCAGGAAACTGAAGTGGTAACATTGAAGACAAAGGATTGAGTGGATCTGAATGCTCTTTAGTCCAACAGAATGTGATGATCAAGAGGATGAAGATGAAGGGAGCAGGTGGATGGCAAAGGCAATCACGTGGATCTTCGTGTCATTCTCGAAGAAAGCCACTATTGGTTATTAAGTGAAGTTCTGTGTCTAGTGTATTTGTGGAATACATTTATGAGTTCACTTTTAGGCATTCATTCATCTATTCAAAAATATCTATTAAGTGTATTTTGTATGTTAGGATTTATTTCTATAGATTGCATGTACCTTTATTTTGGGTGACCTCAAGATACCCCAGTTATGGTGGGAAAAATGTACTCTGAGCTCCAGCCTGGAGAGAGGTATTAAAATTTTGATTTTATACTACTACATACAAATTCATGAGGCTGGGGTGAATTTTCCTGGAGAAAACGTAATAATTAAAACACATACATCTTATTTTAAGATTTTGACTGATGAAGAAAAATACATGATATTGGTAAGAAGGGTCAGAAAGCTGAATGGAAAACTTTACAAGAGGGATATGTTTGGGCGCCTGGGAGGCTCAGTTGGTTAAGCGACTGCCTTCAGCTCAGGTCATGATCCTGGAGTCCCGGGATCGAGTCCCGCATCGGGCTCCCTGCTCAGCAGGGAGTCTGCTTCTCCCTCTGACCCTCTTCCCTCTTGTGCTCTCTATCTCTCATTCTCTCTCTCTCTCAAATAAATAAATAAAATCTTTAAAAAAAGAGGACTATGTTTAACTGAAAAATCTTGCATTCTATTGCAACAAATTTATCATTAACATTTCATTAATAAAGCAAGTAAAATAAACACTGATAAATGTTCAATTTAAAATTTAGAGGCAGATTTTATGAGGTAGAGATAATTATTACTCAGTATTTGATTTCACACATGTGATCTGTGTATGAATGTTGTTTAGACTGAGTCTCACATGGAGGCCCAAGACTTATTAGAATAATAATTCCAGTGGAACATATGGGAAACACAAATTCCCATGTGAAATGAATCCAATACTTAGTTATCAAAAACTGTATGCAAACCAAACTGTAATTATTTAAAGCCCAGTCCCTTTCTTTCCCAAATAAACTATGAAACAATATCTGTACTTAAAAAGTAATGGGCTAGTGACTATCATAAAGCATTGCTTTATGTGAATACAAAGGATACAATATAGTCCAAAACAGCAAAAGTCATACCATAAAAAGTATCTTCAACTCTCCATAACCTACATTTACTACAATAGACTGTGATGCTCCTGCATTTAAAAATGTAGAGTACACTTTTTTTGAGCGTCAAACCACTTCTCTAAAAATGCACATTTAGAAACCAGAAACTAGGTACATATAAAAATTTTTGAAAAAATATACATTTTTTGTTAAAGGATATTGATACTTGTTTGCTCCTCAACATCTCTGAACCTGAACCTTGGTCAAAGACTCCAATACAAAATGTCTATACTCTATTTCACTTCCTACAGGAAATAAATTTTTAATGAAAATATGTTGAACTAAGAGATGATAAATAGACATTCAACCTGGAACACACGTTTAAGATAATTTTATCAATATTATTTTTCTATAAATACTGAACACAATTTCATGGAATCATCACAGAATAAGGGAGTACAATCTTGACTCCATCTCTTTCTAGATGCTTGACTTTGGATAAGTTACTGAATTTTCACTTTCACCATCGAAAAAGAAAATACTTGGTTCTTTTGAAGAATGAGTAAGATTAAGTTAATGAAAATGCCAGTAAATTAGAGAGAGACAGATAGAAATAATAGCTATGATTATGTGGAAGGTGCTGACAATAGCAGTGGAAGAGATTTCCTGATACAATTTCCATATTTGAAATTAAAGAATGAGAGGCAATGTGATTTTCCTAAAATCATTCAGAACTGAGATCAAAAACTGAATCTTGCTCCCCTTCTCTAACTTTTCCATTTTCATCTCTTGATTCTTTTACAATACCATGATCCTGGTGTTACAATTTTTATGGTAGAGGCCTTTACAGTTTAGCTGGGTGCCCTGCTGCTCAGCTAAACGATGACTCTTTCATGGCTTCTCTAAAACATTTGTGTAGATACATGACTAAGTACCTTGTCAGAGGTAGAGCAAGGGTGTTGTGGAACTTGAATAAAGTTTCCAGAGAAAGAGTGCAAGCACCAGTCCTTCTAGTCACTGCATGGCATGTGGAGATATTGGTTGGGGTTCCAGCAGCATGCTGGATGAAGATGATGTGACTGACGTGAGGTTTGGCAGAGTGGTGGGGGCGCATCATGAACGGAGTCTCTGGTGACCATGGAGAAGTCACAGCAGACCTGGGTTGCTACTTCCAGATTCTTTCACTGGAAAAATTAAAGTTTTATATTATTCAGTCGCTGTTACTTGGGGCTTTTAATCTTACACAGCTGAAACTTCTCTAATTGAAAATAAAATAAAATTAAATTAAATGTAGGGGTTTCATTAAAAGAAGAAGGAAAATAGACATTGGGATAGGCAATTAGGAATTTCTGACATATTAATTTAATGAGCTTTCTTATATACTCAATCATTCATTTATTAGAATTTAACCAAACATTTATTAGGGATTCACTACATGTCAGTCAATCTCTTTGCCACTGTGAATCTCAACCTGAGTAAAGACAGTGTTAAGAGGTAATGGACCCCCATAACATAAACCTGTTACTCAACATGGAAGCTGCAAACTGTCCGTTACTCATCTGCAATGAAATATGTACAGAAATTGTGAGTCTTTAATCATTTTTAGTTTAACAGTAATTTATGTCTGTTAAATCTTATAACAAATTGTTTAGGTTTATATTTTATGATTTTAAATTTCACTTTTTCTGTAGTTTACGGAAGTATTGGTCCAAGATGGTGGAAACAAAACAGAAAGCAAATCAGTATGAAGATGCACCGATTCAGGACAAACAGCAGACAATGTTGAATCAGGATGCATTTAACGGTGAGGGTCCTATTTGACCACATTGAGATCATGTAGAATCACATTTTGAAGATGTATATAAGCTTTATTTGCAAATCGGATGGCCCCGAAACAGGTGATCTGATAGTCTTAACTTTGAAAAGAAAAATGGTATTGTCCTTGCTCTGAATAAATGGCACTTTTCCCAGCCAAATGTAATTCTTCATGAGTCAGCTACCTACACCCAAATGACTAATCATTCTGCTTACAAAATGTATATTTACTGGGAACAATAAAAATATATTAAACAAAGCAATTATGAATAGCTAACATGTAACAGAAAATACTCCAATATAAAGAAGGAATATTGTGCATCCATTGTTCAGACCATATCCTGTTGCACAGATATATCAAGGATTTCAGTCTTCACAGTTGAGTAAGTCTCTTGGTCAGTTAACTTGCTGTCCTCTGGTCTCTTCTCAGAGAGCACGCCCCTTATTCAGTCTCCCATGGATATGTCTAAGGAGAGCATGGGGACTAGATCACATTGATGGGTAGACAACTACCTGATAGGTTTATATGACATAGGGACAGTTTCCCTAAAATAGTCCTTGACCACTGATTGGAAAAAAAAAAAAGGGGGGGCCAATTGCAAAATCAGGTATCTTCTCCATTCATGACACATGACCCAGGCACTGTACCCTTGAAGAATGTGTTAACTTACCTATAGACATTACCATTCAGCCTCTCCTGGTTCCTCTGCTTCCATCTTGGCCTCTGCCTCTGAAACAGGGATATGGTAAGGAGGTTGTATTAAACTACCAGAAACTGACTTTTGTTTTGTTTTGTTTTTCAGCACAATCGTAGCCTTTGCCAAGCAAGAAGCATCCAGAATAATTGTGTGATGAGGCATTCCTCTTTTTTGTCTCTGCCTACACTGAAATCTTTTGTCTCTTGTGATTGATTATTGCCTCCATGTCTCTGCTTAGGACCAAGAATTCGACATACTTTTCTAAAACTGCGAGGCATATTATTATGATTTTTAGACCTACTGATTGCTGACCACCAGCAGAAAGTGTTTATGGAAACGCAGATATATTCTCTTTCTTCTCTTATTCCTAATGGCCTGTTTGGGCTAGGGCTCATTTTCTTATAGGATCTTACTGAAAGAGGGAGATAGTAGCCAACACATATTGAAAGTCCTAATTTTTTCTATCCAATCCCCTAAAGCTAGGATTATGAAAGGTGCATTATGTGAGTCCTAAGATAGAACAGGCTTATATTATCTACCTTTATGTGACAAACTGACTACTTATTTGTCTGAGCTTTCAAGTCTTGCCAGTTTTATTTTCAGGCGGGTCTCTATCCTCACAGAGAACAGATCTGATCAGGAGGTGAGGGTGGGGGTTAAAAATACACAACCAAAAGAACCCTGAACAGACCAGGTTTAACCATTCCTACACTAACTGGCTTCTCTGGAAAGATGGTTTACTTCAATTGCCCTGAGTCATATACCCATCCCCACGGTTGGCAAAGTTGAATGCCTGTCCTCAGAATAATGTGGTACAGGAAAGGGTAATTCCCAAGGGAAAGGGGATCAACTGTCAAAAATCAGCAGATTTCCAAACAGATGCTTAACTTCAACTCAGGAGGTGCTAAATACAATGTAAGTGAGAGCATTATTGATATTAAGCATTTATTAAAATTATACAATTCACAAGTTATCATTTTTGTTTCAACATAATTTCTATATATTTGTTTCAATAACATTGGTAAATGCATGGGAAAATGCATTTCAAAGTTAACCTCCTCAAAAACAACTTTTTTTCAGAAGCTTTTGCATGAAAAACAGCCAAGAAAACAGCCACGGAAACAACAGACAGCAACTCTTTAGCAAACGTCCTGTCACTCTTTATCCAAAGTCAAAATGTCCATAATTAAAATTGTTAGCTTAGATTAGTTCAGCACTCTATCACCAGAAAAACCTAGCGTAAATGACAATATAATATTATCTGAAAGTAAAAAGAGAAACATTTTCCCATACTTCAGTCAATTATGTGATTTTGATGTTTAGCACAGGAACCCAAACAAATGTAAGGAGCAAGTCTGAATAGTGATGCGATTTGCACAGACCTAGGAACTGAGGCATGAGGTGGGGCTGGGCAGAAAGGATTCAAAAGTGGGAGCTATGGTCTGCCATGGCCTCGCTGTTTGAGATGTATACTGGGTATCACTAAAATGAAAATTCTTTCATTTTTCAATATAGCCATTGGCTGGCTCCAGTAAGTACTGTGCAGTGTCCTGTGGGCGTATTAGCTGGGGCAGCTTAAGACTAGCTTTGTACCCTGCACTCACAGAATACTTTAATGAATTGAGATTAGTGAGCCTAGCAACAGTTTTTTCCGGGCAAACATCAGCTACTTTTTAAATGTTTGGAAATTGCAAATCCTTGATTACATACCAAGACCATTCACCCTCCTAATGTTTAAACCCATGCATATTGTAATATGGAATTAATGCATCATTTCTGATTCATTTAATCTTATCTCATCACAATGTTATAATAACAGTGTTATTTTATAGGCCAAATTGCTGTTGAGCTTTTAAATTAGGCATTTTAAAAAATCCAAAAATAACACTTTAACCAGGTGTAAAAACAATTTGAAATCTACATGGCCTAAGCTAGCTGAAAACATGGATTTCATGATTTCACATGGGCTCCATACCGTGCATTCCTCTATAACTACAGGACATAATCTTGCCAGTCAACACCAGCAATCTTTCTCAGAGTCTTACATTTACAATTTGTATAATGTCTGTGTACACTACAGTCTCTTTATTATAAAAATTTCACTGTTTAAATTGCAAATATTTACCCAAATTTTTCCCACAGATAAATTACTGTCTGGGATGTAAGGCTCCTTGGGACATCCATAAAATATTCCAGTGATTTGTGGTATATTTAGTAAAATAATTTACTCCAAGATACACAACTACTCTGGAAAATGGCATACCTTAGTTACTGTTGGGCAGTGCCATATTTATTAGCAGGCCTAGGATTGATTCTATTCTTTAAAAAATTTGTCAATTAAGTATCCAAAATTACTAATTCTCTATCTTCCCAATCATGGGTGGGGAAATTAGAGCAGGTATGAATGTCATTAAAAAGTATATTAACGTAGAGTGAAATACATCATAAAAAGTAATTGTGAGCTGATTCCAAATGATGTTACTATCACTGTATATAGGTTAATATGTCTTTGTAGGATTTATATAAGGAAAGGTAAGGCCCTTGCAAGAAGTGAGAACTATTCCTAATGCATCTATTCATTATCCATGTGTCATTCATTCAACACTGGGCAGTCAAGAAACATTTATTGATTACCTACAGCATGTTTGTCAGTGTGCTTTTCAACAAAAATATAAACTGCATTCTGTGCGGGATGTGCATATATAAGCAATGAATTATAACAAATTGTGATAGGATTAAACACAAAAATACACAAATAATAACATAATGGGTCAGAAAAGTCTTTGTAAAAAAGTGACATTTTTGCTGAAACTTGTGAAATCTGAGTAAATTGCAAACAAGGATGTGTGGGAAGGGTATTCCACAAGGGGATTAACACCTGCCATGGCTCCGATGGTGACACATACTGAGAGAGAAGGCAAGGGAGCTCCCTGATGAATTCACCAATGTCTATGTCCATAAAATTAACTTCCTCAGCCCTACGTCTGTGATTCTCCTCAAGCCATTGCAGTATGGAGGCATTCCGTTAGTGAGGAACTTCTCAAAAATGCAGAGAATGTCATTTTATAGCACAAGGGAGAAACTGTGGGAGGGTGGAAGTGGGGCTCATATCACACAGGGGGAGGCACTCCTTTATGGTTTACTCAGGAACACAAAAGCTTCGGGGTGGTTCTTATCTTTGCTGTTTCCCCAGAGCCCTACACTAGCCTCAGTAAATTGAACACACTCACTCCCAAAGATTCTGGGATATTGATCTAAATTAGTAAAACTCTAATGAGCAAATATCAGATGCTTTGCAGATATATATAGATAGACGCAGATATACAGATGTATATACACACTGATATATAGATTAATATAGAGAAAAATATTTTGTAATCTCAGTCCAGGAAAATGAAAGCAATTATGAAAAACAAAACTGAAAAAAACATAGAACTGAAGACATAAAATTCTATTTTATCATTTAAAAAGTCTTTATGTATACATGTACATAATGGTGTAGCATTACAAAAGCAAGTGACATAAATTTGGCAAAATACTGGGCTGTTTATGAATTTTACAATTGTCAAAATAATTCTAGAAGTCTATACAGACTTCTTTCATGAAAGCACGGACTTGAAGAAATATTAGTGTTTTGAGCAATGCATGAATTCAGTAATGAAATAGAATATATTTGGATATATGGTCTGGTAAAAAAATACTTTTCCTTTAATATTTAATAATGAGAAGGCAACCTATTCAAGAAATATATATATATATATATATGTATGTATATATTTATTTATTTATTTATTTATTTGAGAGTGAGAGCACACACATGTCGGGGGGGAGACAGAGGGAGAGAGAGAGAATCCCAAGCAGACTTACCACTGAGCATGGAGCCCAACACAGGGCTTGATCCCACAACCCTGAGATCATGACCAAAATCAAGAGTTGGAGGCCTAACAGACTGAGCCACCCAGGTGCCCCTCAAAAAATACATTTTAATGGATAGATGCATGAATAAGTGAAGATATTTAGGAAAAAACCCTTTGAGATAGATAGGTTTATTTCTAAATATGAATTAGAAATAGAATATTATATATGCATTTTAAAATTTAAATATAACTTTTTCTCTTTTATTCCACTCATTAGAATGGCTGAGAGTCTAAATTTAGAGGGGATATCTAGCAACCATATGTGTATGTATGTGTACAAGGATGGATAGATAGATGACAGGCGGACACACACATAGATACATACATGGATAGAGATAAATGTGTGTATCAATGTGAGTGTGTATATGAGTGTATACAAATACACACACATACATAGTTTGTATAGTAGGTTTTTTGTTTGATAGATGCTCTCAACAATCATCTCTCTTGACTATCCTTTTCTGACACTTTATGAGCTCATCTACATCCCTCCCCAAATTCTTGGCTTACTCAGATTCTCTCACAGTTCCTCTGAATTCTTTTATTCTTTCTTTAGATATGTTAATATATTTAATCCTTTAGAGTTAAATCCTGCTGACCCTGGAGGCTTTCAGTCTCTCTAAATTGAATTTTCTTCTTTACATGTTGATTTTACAGTTTAATCTCCCAGGGCAATTTTATTCCCCTTTTAATGGTGCTTGGATGATTCCTCATGTCTAACTCTTGTGCCAATTAGAGCATGGTGGCATAAAAATGCATTGTGTGTTTGAGGAATGGTGAGTAGCCTCCTGGAATTACAAACCAGAAGTAGTAGAGGTGGGGGTGGGGTGAAAGGACTGGAATAGCAAATTAAGGATTTATTCAAAAGACTGAGATCATTTGTAATGAACAATTGGCACCAGTAGATACTGGACTTGGTCAAGGCAGGGTTTTCGTGTAGTGCACAGCATAAAGATGGTCACATTTATTATTTTGTCAAAACTCAAATCCAGCAAACCCAAGGTTGCCTTGCATTCAGCCCTACAGAAATTCATTATTTCTCATAATATTCTTGTAAAGGTAAAGCTAAAAAACACTGCTTATGTTATATTATTGCAATATTTTTTAGAACAATAATATTTTAGGTATGTTCTTTCCCTTCACTCCTTTGTTTTTAAGTATTAGGCACATTCCATATTTCACAATGACAGTGCCTTGAAGATAATGCTTGGTATGACAGAAATAACTTGATGATGACGAAGAATTTTTTTTGTGTTGATTTTCAACATGTAGCTCAGAGTATAACTCAATTAATAATTAATAAAAAATTTAAAACAACTATGTCAAATTAGTGATTGAGAAGTCATAAAAGATAGCACCGAGAATCTAAAGTTTTTCTCAAAATATGCATTGACATTTTTATGGAACACAGTAACACAAATAAAAGTTAATTTTTTGTTTGTTTGAGTTGTAGTGAAGATTTTGTATAGACCAAGGACAAGTATTCAAAATAGTCCTGAACTTTAAAAGCTAAATATTTACATAAAAATAAAGAGGTTGCTTCAGGGGATTTAAATCGACTCAATAAATCCATTGACATTTCTAGCAGATGGAAGGAAAATACAGTACCCCAATTGTTGATGCGAAAATACTATACGTTTTTACTGACATGATCAACCTGGTGAGGAACTCTGAAAAAAAATTACAAATATCTGAAAGAGTTTTACTAAAATTCTACTTGAAAAAATAACATGACGCCTGATGTAAGAACACACAAATCTTTTACCTTGAAAAATAAAGGACTTGGGGTTGCAACACATATTACCTGCCATTAGTGTTGAACACTCCTTCCTGCCAATGCAAGAACTGAAGGAAAGACTCTGAGAGACATACAGAGTTATCAGTAGGCAGGAAGGGAAAATGGTATTTCTCCAAGGGCAGTTAGAGTCAGAAAAGTACTTCAGTGAAAATATGATGGTGGGGGTCTGTACTTATTCTTTTCAACGACTTTTACGGTAATGTTTTACATTTTTATAGAAAAATGTGGTTTCAATAAGTACCAGCAAGACAGTCTGGGACTTTAAAAATCAAGCTGCTCTTTCTGCTTGTCACATGGGGACTAATAATAAAGCTTCTTAGGAATTACTTCATTGACAATTTAGTTCATGATGGGCAGGAAGTATGGAATGCGACTCACTCTCCTGTAACTATATTGACTCTATTCTTATAGCAGCAAAAACAACTTGTTCTTGTTTAGAGCAAACAGATTTATAACCGAAAATAACTCCAATAACAGATATGTTGAGAACAAAAGTGTCAATTTCATATAGTTTCTTTTCTTCATAAAATTGCACTTATAGTCCATCTGAAACATTTTATTTCTCAGTGATATAAAGAAAAATGTAAGATTCAATAGAGCATCATTGAGCCCTAGCAATAGCAGAATAAAAATAAAACCCCTGTCAAAACTACATAGTTTGAAACTTATTTTCTCTAAGTCTTAGTTGCTCCCCAGATTTAGGTTTGTTGCCTCAAAAATAGAAAGAAAAGGAGAGGAGCAAAAAGAAGAATTATTGTTTTTGGTAGGAATTGAAAGGACATGTCTTTTCTTGATTACAAAAGGAGTCATCTACACTTACTTGATTCTTTTAATTTGAAAATTTAGAGAAAAATTTAGATCTGTTTTGAATATTAAATATGTGTAACTTGGACAAATCTTAATACCTTCCTTTTTTTAATTTAAATTTTAGATAGTTAATACACAGTACAATATTTATTTCTGGATTAGAATTCAGCGATTCATCACTTACGTACAATGCCCAGTGGTCATCATAACAAGTGCCCTCCTTAATACCCATTACCCATCTAGCCCATCCCTCACCCACCTCCCTCCATGAACCCTCAGTTTGTTTTCTATCATAAAGAGTCTCTTATGGCTTGTTTCCCGCTCCTTTTTTTTTTTTTCTTTTCCTCCTTTCCATATGGCCATCTGTTTTCTTTCTTTAATTCCACATATGAGTGAGATCATATGGTTTTTGTCTTTCTCTGACCAACTTATTTCACTTACCATAATACACTCTAGCTCCAACCACGTCGTTGCAAATGACAAGATTTCATTCTTTTTTGATGTCTGAGTAATATTCCACTGTACATAGATACCACATTTTATCCATTCATTCGCCCAACGATGGATATTTGGGTTCTCTCCATAGTTTGGTTATTGTTGTTGATGCTGCTATAAACACTGGGGTGCATGTATCCCTTCAAATGTGTATTTTTGTATCCTTTGGGTAAGCACCTAGTAGCACAATCACTGGATCGTAGGGTAGTTCTATTTTTAACATTTTAAGGAACCTCCACACTGTTCTCCAGAGTGGCTGTGTCAGTTGGCATTCCCACCAACAGTGCAAGAGGTTTCCCCTTTCTCCACATCCTTGCCAACACCTGTTGTTTCTAGTGTTAATTTTAGCCATCCTGACAGGTGTGAGATGGTCTTAATATCTTTCTTAATTCTAAAAAGAGCATATCGATATATATTTTTTTTGTAAAAATAATTGCCTTTATTTTTCAAAAGCCTTCTGAAAATAACTGCGCTTTGACCTGATTGTTCATTTCTAGAAATGTTATCCTAATTAAAACAGAAATGCAGGCCAATCTTTATTGGATAAGCCTCATCAAATAACAACATATAAAGGTGAAAACATAATTTAAACGTCAAATGAGTCATAAATTCAATTATGATTAATCCACACAATTCCTGGAATTTATTTTCTTTTTTTTTCATTTTCTAAATTAGGAAACTATCTTTAGAGAATTACCTACATTTCTTTTCTCAGGTTCCATTACCCCTGTAAATAAAACCTGTCGGTACTCATTCTAAATGGTTCTCTGGACTCCAGACGGCAGGCGCAGAGGCTTCTGGTTTTCCTTCTCCTCTCCCTTCACCCGACTTCCTTCTTCTTCCTCCTCCTCCTCTTCCTCTTTGCTGAGATTTCAATCTTTTCCTTTAGCCTATCAACAGGTTCCCTAAAATAAAATAACTTCAACAATTTTACTCAGTAAATCCTTACCTGCTAAAATTAGGTTGCCTCTAATAACTCACTATAATAAACAAGGCTGTGACAAATGTCATGTATACAGTTTCACTCATATGTGGAACCTAAGCAATAGTGCGGACAACCACAGGGGAAGGGAGAGAAAACTGAATGGGAGGAAATCAGAGAAGAAGACAAACCATGAAAGACTCTGGGCTCCAAGAAACAAACTGAGGTTTACAGAAGGGAGGGGGTGGGGGTATGGGTAACCGGGTGCGGGGATTAAGGGGGGCATGTGTGGTGATGAGCACTGGGTTTTATATGCAACTGATGAATCGTTGAACACCACATCAAAAACTAATGATGGGGGGGCGGAGCAAGATGGCGGAGGAGTAGGAGACCTGGATTTCGTCTGGTCTCAGGAATTCAGCTGGATAGGGATCAAACCATTCTGAACACCTACGAACTCAACAGGAGATCGAACAGGAGAGTAGCAACAACTCTCTGAACAGAGAAGCGACCACTTACTGGAAGGTAGGACGTGCGGAGAAGTGAATCCGAGGCGATATTCGGGAGGATAGACGGCGGGGGAGGGGCCTCCGTCGGCCGCTTCTGGCAAGTGCTAGAGCCGCGGAGCCCAAAATCGGACCTTTTAGAAGTTGGCTCCGCGGAGGGACGTCGCTGCAGTGGCTAAGCGGGGGGTGGAATCCTCCCGGGACAGTGTGGTCTCAGGACCCTTGGGGTCACAGAGAGACCGGGGGAGCCTGAGTGCACCAGAGCTCCCAGGGATCGGAGCGGGGAAGCCGGCTGCAGAGACGGAGCCGAGGCGCGGGCTCTCAGCTCGGGGTGGCCATAAACTGTGATCCGCGGCCCAGTCGGGCCACTGCTCCTCCAGCAGGGACCCAACAAGCGGCAGATCCGGGGAGATTCCCCTTCCTCCCCGGGGAGGAGCGGCGCGGGAGCGCACTGCAGGGATCTGCTGGGTTTGGAGACTCCGTGCGGGGTCAGGTGCCAGAGATAGCAACGCTCGATCACAGGCCGGGTGAGCACGGAGTGCGGCCCGAGACCGGGGACACGGAAGTGACTGCTTTTCTCTGGGGACACACTGAGGAGCGGGGCCCCGAGTTCTCAGCTCCTCCGGGTGGAGATTGGGAGGCCACCATTTCTGCCCTGGTCCTCCAAAGCTGTACCGAGAGCTTGCAGGGAACAAAAGCTCCTGAGAACAAACGGGAGCAGCTTCCTTAGCCCGGACCGACAAGGGCGGGGCAATTCCGCCTCCGGCAAAGACATTTGGAAACCACAGCAACAGGCCCCTCCCCCAGAAGATCAGCACAAACAGCCAGCAAGCCAAGACCAAGTTGATCGATCAAGGAGAATGGGAGAACTC
>NW_027397069.1:3076376-3082055 GCF_003265705.2 Callorhinus ursinus
CTTTAAAATTTTGGGGTACAGGGCGCCTGGGTGGCTCAGTTGGTTAAGCGACTGCCTTCGGCTCAGGTCATGATCCTGGAGTCCCGGGATCGAGTCCCATGTCGGGCTCCCTGCTCTGCAGGGAGTCTGCTTCTCCCTCTGACCCTCTTCCCTCTCGTGCTCTCTATCTCTCATTCTCTCTCTCAAATAAATAAATAAAATCTTTAAAAAAAAAATAAATAAAATAAAATAAAATAAAATAAAATTTTGGGGTACAGTTTCTTCTAACAGATCAAAATATACCCTAAATCACTAGTGTATGGCTTTGTTCTAGTCTCCTGCCTGATCACATCCTCTCCCTTTTTCCTTTTTTTTTTTTTCTTAAATCTTCTTCTTTTTTCAAACAACTTATCTTACCAAGTCCTTTTATAAAATCTTTTATAATTTTCATCTTTACACTCATCTTCCATCCCTTCATTGTATCAACCCTTATTTTGTACATATATGTCTTTCTTCCTTTAAAATTTTAGGAGGCATTTTTTTCTAACAGGTCAAAATACGCCCAAAATATAGTGTGTGGCACTGATCTATGCACTAGCCTGATCATATTTGATCACATTCTGCTTTTTTTGTATTGTTCTGTTTTTGTTTTTATCCTTTTTTTTCTCCTTTTTTTTTCTCTTTCTTTTTTCTTTCTTTCCCTTTCTTTTCCCCTGGTTTCAGGTCTTTTCTGATTTGTATACAGTATATTTGCTGGGGACGTTGTAAACCTGTTAGCATTTTGTTCTCTCATTCATCTATTCTCCTCTGGACAAAATGACAAGACGAAAGAAATCACCTCAGCAAAAAGAACAAGAGGTAGTACCGTCAGCCAGGGACCTACTCAATACGGACATTAGTACGATGTCGGACCTAGAGTTCAGAATCATGACTTTAAAGATACTAGCTGGGCTTGAAAAAAGCGTGGAAGTTATTAGAGAAACCCTTTCTGGAGAAATAAAAGAACTAAAATCTAACCAAATCGAAATCAAAAAGGCTATTGATGAGGTGCAATCAAAAATGGGGGCACTAACTGCTAGGATAAATGAGGCAGAAGAGAGAATCAGCGATATAGAAGACCAAATGATGGAAAATAAAGAGGCTGAGAAAAAGAGAGAGAAACAATTACAGGATCACGAGGGCAGAATTCGAGAGATAAGTGATACGATAAGACGAAACAACATTAGAATAATTGGGATCCCAGAAGAAGAAGAGAGAGAGAGAGGGGCAGAAGGTATATTGGAGCAAATTATAGCAGAGAACTTCCCTAATGTGAAGAAGGAAACAGGCATTAAAATCCAGGAGGCACAGAGAACCCCTCTCAAAATCAATAATAATAGGTCAACACCCCGACATCTAATAGTAAAACTTACGAGTCTCAGAGACAAAGAGAAAATCCTGAAAGCAGCTCGGGAGAAGAGATATGTAACCTACAATGGTAGAAACATTAGATTGGCAACAGACCTATCCACAGAGACGTGGCAGGCCAGAAAGGACTGGCAAGATATCTTCAGAGCACTAAACGAGAAAAATATGCAGCCAAGAATACTATATCCAGCTAGGCTATCACTGAAAATAGAAGGAGAGATAAAAAGCTTCCAGAACAAACAAAAACTAAAGGAATTTGCAAACACGAAACCAGCCCTCCAAGAAATATTGAGAGGGGTCCTCTAAGCAAAGAGAGAACCTAAAAGCAGCAAAGAGCAGAAACGAACACAGACAACAGACAGTTAACAGTCACCTTACAGGTAATACAATGGCACTAAATTCATACCTTTCAATAGTTACCCTGAATGTAAATGGGCTCAATGCCCCAATCAAAAGACACAAGCTATCAGATTGGATTAAAAAACAAGACCCATCAATATGCTGTCTGCAAGAGACTCATTTTAGACGCAAAGACACCCCCAGATTGAAAGTGAGGGGGTGGAAAACCATTTACCATGCTAATGGACACCAAAAGAAAGCTGGGGTGGCAATCCTTATATCAGACAAACTAGATTTTAAAACAAAGACTGTAATAAGAGATGAGGAAGGACACTATATCCTACTTAAAGGGTCTATCCAACAAGAAGATCTAACAATTGTAAATATCTATGCCCCGAACATGGGAGCAGCCAATTATATAAGGCAATTAATAACAAAAGCAAAGAAACACATTGACAACAATACAATAATAGTGGGGGACTTTAACACCCCCCTGACTGAAATGGACAGATCATCTAAGCAAAAGATCAACAAGGAAATAAAGACTTTAAATGACACACTGGACCAAATGGACTTCACAGACATATTCAGAACATTCCATCCCAAAGCAACGGAATACACATTCTTCTCTAGTGCCCATGGAACATTCTCCAGAATTGATCACATTCTAGGTCACAAATCAGGTCTCAACTGGTACCAAAAGATTGGGATCATTCCCTGCATATTTTCAGACCACAGTGTTTTGAAACTAGAACTCAACCACAAGAGGAAAGTCGGAAAGAACTCAAATACATGGAGGCTAAAGAGCATCCTACTAAAGAATGAATGGGTCAACCAAGAAATTAAAGAAGAATTAAAAAAATTCATGGAAACCAATGAAAATGAAAACACAACTGTTCAAAATCTTTGGGATACAGCAAAGGCAGTCCTGAGAGGAAAGTATATAGCAATACAAGCCTTTCTCAAGAAACAAGAAAGGTCTCAAATACACAACCTAACCCTACACCTAAAGGAGCTGGAGAAAGAACAGCAAATAAAGCCTAAACCCAGCAGGAGAAGAGAAATCATAAAGATCAGAGCAGAAATCAATGAACTAGAAACCAAAAGAACAGTAGAACAGATCAACGAAACTAGGAGCTGGTTCTTTGAAAGAATTAACAAGATTGATAAACCCCTGGCCAGACTGATCAAAGAGAAAAGAGAAATGACCCAAATCAACAAAATCATGAATGAAAGAGGAGAGATCACAGCCAACACCAAAGAAATACAAACAATTATAAGAGCATATTATGAGCAGCTCTATGCGAGCAAATTAGATAACCTGGAAGAAATGGGTGCATTCCTAGAGATGTATCAACTACCAATATTGAACCAGGAAGAAATAGAAAACCTGAACAGACCTATAACCACTAAGGAAATTGAAACAGTCATCAAAAATCTCCCAAGAAACAAAAGCCCAGGGCCAGACGGCTTCCCGGGGGAATTCTATCAGACATTTCAAGAAGAATTAATACCTATTCTCCTGAAACTGTTCCAAAAAATAGAAATGGAAGGGAAACTTCCAAACTCATTTTATGAAGCCAGCATTACCTTGATCCCAAAACCAGACAAAGATCCCATCAAAAAAGAGAATTACAGACCCATATCCTTGATGAACATGGATGCAAAAATTCTCACCAAAATACTAGCCAATAGGATCCAACAGTACATTAAAAGGATTATTCACCATGACCAAGTGGGATTTATTCCTGGGCTGCAAGGCTGGTTCAACATCCGCAAATCAATCAACGTGATACAATACATTAACAAAAGAAAGAGCAAGAATCATATGATCCTCTCAATAGATGCAGAAAAAGCATTTGACAAAGTACAACATCCTTTCTTGATCAAAACTCTTCAGAGTATAGGGATAGAGGGTACATACCTCAATATCATAAAAGCCATCTATGAAAAACCTACAGCGAGTATCATTCTCAATGGGGAAAGGCTGAGAGCCTTTCCCCTAAGGTCAGGAACGCGGCAGGGATGTCCACTCTCACCACTGCTATTCAACATAGTATTAGAAGTCCTAGCCACAGCAATCAGACAACAAAAAGAAATCAAAGGCATCCAAATCGGCAAAGAGGAAGTCAAACTCTCACTCTTTGCAGATGATATGATACTGTATGTGGAAAACCCAAAAGACTCCACCCCAAAACTGCCAGAACTCATACAGGAATTCAGTCAAGTAGCAGGCTATAAAATCAATGCACAGAAATCAGTGGCATTCCTATACACCAACAACAAGACAGAAGAGAGACAAATCAAGGAGTCTATCCCATTTACAATTGCACCCAAAACCATTAGATACCTAGGAATAAATCTAACCAAAGAGGCAAAGGATCTGTACTCAGAAAACTATAAAATACTCATGAAAGAAATTGAAGAAGACACAAAGAAATGGAAAAACGTTCCATGCTCATGGATTGGGAGAATCAACATTGTGAAGATGTCAATGCTACCTAGAGCAATCTACACATTCAATGCAATCCCCATCAAAATACCATCCACTTTTTTCAAAGAAATGGAACAAATAATCTTAAAATTTGTATGGAACCAGAAGAGACCCAGAATAGCCAGAGGAATACTGAAAAAGAAAAGCAAAGCTGGCGGCATCACAATTCCGGACTTCCAGCTCTATTACAAAGCTGTCATCATCAAGACAGTTTGGTACTGGCACAAAAACAGACACATAGATCAATGGAACAGAATCGAGAGCCCAGAAATGGACCCTCAACTCTATGGTCAACTTATTTTTGACAAAGCAGGAAAGAATGTCCAATGGCAAAAAGACAGTCTCTTCAACAAATGGTGTTGGGAAAATTGGGCAGCCACATGCAGAAGAATGAAACTGGACCATTTCCTTACACCACACACAAAAATAGACTCCAAATGGTTGAAAGACCTAAACGTGAGACAGGAGTCCATCAAAATCCTAAAGGAGAACACAGGTAGCAACCTCTTCGACCTCAGCCGCAGCAACTTCTTCCTAGAAACATCTTCAAAGGCACGGGAAGCCAGGGCAAAAATGAACTATTGGGATTTCATCAAGATAAAAAGCTTTTGCACAGCAAAAGAAACAGTCCACAAAACCAAAAGACAACCGACAGAATGGGAGAAAATACTTGCAAATGACATATCAGATAAAGGGCTAGTATCCAAAATCTATAAAGAACTTATCAAACTCAACACCCAAAGAACAAATAATCCAATCAAGAAATGGGCAGAAGACATGAACAGACATTTCTCCAAAGAAGACATCCAAATGGCCAACAGGCACATGAAAAAGTGCTCAACATCGCTCGGCATCAGGGAAATCCAAATCAAAAGCTCAATGAGATACCACCTCACACCCGTCAGAATGGCTAAAATTAACAAGTCAGGGAACAACAGATGTTGGCAGGGATGTGGAGAAAGGGGAACCCTTCTACACTGTTGATGGGAATGCAAGCTGGTGCAACCACTCTGGAAAACAGTATGGAGGTTCCTCAAACAGTTGAAATTAGAGCTACCGTTCGATCCAGCAATTGCACTACTGGGTATTTACCCCAAAGATACAAATGTAGGGACCCGAAGGGGTACATGTACCCCAATGTTTATAGCAGCAATGTCCACAATAGCCAAACTGTGGAAAGAGCCAAGATGCCCATCGACAGATGAATGGATAAAGAAGATGTGGTATATATACACAATGGAATATTATGCAGCCATCAAAAGGAATGAGATCTTGCCATTTGCAACGACGTGGATGGAACTGGAGGGTGTTATGCTGAGTGAAATAATTCAATCAGAGAAAGACATGTATCACATGACCTCACTGATATGAGGAATCCTTAATCTCAGGAAACAAACTGAGTGTTACTGGAGTGGTTGGGGGTGGGAGGGATGGGGTGGCTGGGTGACAATGAGATACCA